>NC_034409.1:94138692-94438692 GCF_002078875.1 Numida meleagris
CAAGATTCTGGTGCAGCTGTAAAAGATAGTTTCTAGAAACCATATTACTGCACCATTAAAAATCTTGTGCTCTCTACACAAAAACATTGTGCCTAAAGTACAAGGCCATAGTTTTTGTTTTTTTTGTTCTGTAGAAACAGGGCTGCCTGTGTCAATAAAATTAAGACAAGTCCTAAGAATATTATTTATTTATTGGTGGAAATGATAATACTTATTTTGGCAACCAATATTGACCTAATAAAACACAGATGTGTGAATGGAGCTGTGTTTGCTTTTGTGTAGGGATCCACAATTTATAGTAACCTGGGGACTCCCTGTATCCTCAGTGATCCACAGACTTTGGCTCCACACTCAGCAAAACCACTGAAGATTTTCTGAACTGACTTCAGCGTCAAAGAGGGAAATGTGGATGTGTCGTTCATGTAATTAATTTCCCTTTCTCTAATTCTTCACTTTTTCTACCTAATTCATAAAAATCCCAACCCAATCCCTTGTGGCCAACTAACTTTTCTTTTTGGGTAAGAAATTATACTACTAAAAATTGTACTGCTTTTGAAACCATTAAAAGAGATATTTTCTTTAACCTTGCCTATCCAAAGCAGTCTCTCTTCCATGTAATCAAACATTTTGTCCCATATCAAACCACTAACTTTATGACTGATGGTCGGTTTGGCACAAAATCTGTCTTTAAGCTTTTGTAGTGAAGCTATCTGTATCCCAGCACAACCTAGAGGACTCCCAGGATAAGTCAGATTTATTCCCATTTGCCATGTCTTGGAGGGAGGAAGGTATGTTCTGACAGCCAGTGAGCATGACCCAGCTCCAGCCATGTTCATTCTCCTTTCATCAAATATTTACTTCTGTTCCTCTACATCAGGCCATACAACTACACATGATGTAAACCTGCCTTTAGAAATGTCAAGCCATTTGATGATTTCTATACACATCTTTTGGTGTTTGTTTGTTCCAGAAACAAGCCAGCTCGGTGCCGTAAGAGCACTTCAGAGCAAACTCAGTCAGGTTTGCCATTCTTCAGGAGTTTTTATCCCACATAGGGATTAAAGAATAAATATTTCCCACCTATTCTGCAGATTCATCTTACAGATTTTGCACTTCAACAGCATATATTTGCCTGCAAAATTTTAGGACACTTTTCTTATTATTCATTAGTACTTTATTGCATGAGATTGAATGCTTATTCTGTTCTTCAAAATTTCTACTTTTGTTCATTTTGTTTTGTTCTGTTTTGTTTGAGGCCATGCTTAATTAAATGTTGGTATTGCTAAGACCATTTCTACATTAGCTATATATGAGTCATCCTTGAAAGTCAATAGTATTCCATAAAAGCAGATTTGGTTCAGAATGGGGAAGAATTCAGATGAGATATCAGTTGGCTTGGGCTTAAATGATGCCACAAATTATAGGGAAAATCTAATCCAATCACCTGACTACATTAGAGATCTCTGAATATTGACCTGTAACACTGAAGATTTTAGTTTAATTCCCTAGAAATTATCATGCAAAATTGTTTATTTGATTTTCAAGAGCAAGACTAATTAATGTTAATGTTTTGGTATGAACTTCTGGTTCTCAGCAAATAATTGTTTCCAAGTAAAAACCAATTGCCTGTGAAATGCCATGCATAGTTTATCCTCTTGGCAACTACCTAAATCTGTATCCCATGATTCTAGTATATCTTAGAAACAAACACATTGCAACTGCTTATTGCTGCGGTGTTTTTCTCCTTAAATTATGCTATTTAATTGACTTCATTGACCATCTCATGCCATCATGTGTAAAGTGAGCGACAGTTTTTAAGATGGATCACGAGTTTGGCTCATGACATATAGCTGAAAAACTAGCATTGCAGCATGAGTTCTCACCTGGCTGGTTAACCTCAGGAGGCATTAGTATCTGTTAAAGCAGATTTGCTTCACAGCAGAGCTTATCATATAAAGTACTAAAAGTAGAGTTAACTTAATGTTTCAAGATTAACCACCGTATGTATTTCTCATGGATTCAGTCAGATCAGACTGGTTTTGATTTAGTTATATGTGTATATATCTGTGATTTCTCATGAGACCATCAAGTACATTCACAAAGAGACAACAGCACTACTGTGCTTCAAAACATGCAAGTGCATTTTGGGCTTGCATATGCAAGAGTCTGTTATTTCTGCTTCATCTATTACTTGATATGGAGTAATAATATACATACAAAGAACAACTGTGCTAATTTGTCCTGTGCTACTGCAGCAAAAAGTGAATAACTGTAGCTATTGAACATGTCCTTTGCACTTAGTATCTCATTAACACTTCAACCTTAGTTGCACTGCATCTTTTTAATTTTTAATGCAAAAATCCAGAGTGAAGCAGAAAAGAAAAGTGAAAGGAGACAAAGAAAACAAAAGAATATTCATATACCAGTTTGAATATATGCATATGCAGATTTCTATGGTATCTAGATACCTGGAGAGAAAGAGAGAAAAGTCAAATGCAAATGTTCATATCACCTATCATAAGTGCATTGACATGAGCAGTCATCAGATTGATGTAGACACAAGAATTCAAAAAACCTAACTGGAAAGTATTTACTTTATGTAGGTAACATGGTATGTAGCTAGGAAATAAAACATTTTTGGTTGGATAACAGAAAGTACATTGAGTTCATGTGTTAGCCATAAGACTTCTGTAGTTACCTCAAGTCATTTGCTCCTATAAAAAGTATCTCTGATATTGTTCTGTTGTTTTAGGATATACATCTTTGTGTTGCACTGTACATCCCTTTAAATACTTAGCATCATTTTTGCATTTTTTTATTTCTCAGTTATGCAACAGTCTCAGTCACAATATGTAATAAACTGCCAAAAGCCCAAATTACATAAAACAAAACATTAACATTTTCTAAAAATACAGAAACTAGAATATTCTCAAAGTAAAGTCAGCTCTATCAGTTTATCCTACTGTCTCTTCAGGAGTTTCATTGACTTCAGGAGTTTATCCCTGAATGTCAAAATGTGTCAACAATTTTAATATGTTTTTGCTACCTATCAGATAAATGAGTAGTAATTTTAATATAATTTTTTTTGTATTGGTCAGTCCATATGCACTGTGTATCTACTCTGTAATAGTAAGAAGGCAGAAAAAAGCTTAGAAAGCCCCCCAGTTCATTAAAGATGCATCAGTTTGATTATTATTCAAAAAAAAAAAAAAAGAAAAAAAAAAAGAAAAATGGGTGAAGAGGCCATCTTCTGCAGCATGATAGAAGCTAGGCTCATATAAAACAAGCCAAAGAATTAGTTCCTTTACCAAGGAATGACATGAAACCCTAGCCCTGGTAGCTATAAAAACAGTTAAAGGTCTTCTTTGTGCTCATTAGCACCGCTGTGCTGGTATTCTGTGTTGGCAGCTTTTGGTTGTGCTGAGGCAGTCCTAAAGAAAGTTGTTACCAGCCTATATTCTACAGTTCACAGGCTCTCAAAAAGGACACATTAAAACAGTTAGAATCCCCAGGGCAAATGGGGAGATTAAGTAGCCTTCTCCCTCAACAGAAGCCCCAGCAGACAAAGCTTGGCATTGTGCATTCAGTACACTATCTCTTTCCAGCACTGAACTTTACTATTGTCCTCCCGGATTCTAGTTTACAAAGTGTTTGGGGGACTTTGCGTAACGGTTCACTGGCACCACCATTGACAGCCATCTGAGTGTGGGAACTTTTTTAAAGGACGTGATGCCCACAAAATGATTGGCCTATTATATCAGCCCTTAAGCAGACGCCAGTGGCAGTTTTTTAGGAGGGAGGGGGGTTACTTTGGAGTTTTCCTGGAGTCTCATCTTTCACAGGAATACAAATTCAGACAGGCAAAGCAAACATGGATTATTTGTTTCCCAGAGGATCAGGCTTTTTCAGGATTTTTAACTGTGGTGCCATGCTACAGAAACTACCATCACAAAGTATACAGGCTGCCTTGGAATACTTCTTGAGTTTTTATCAGCTACTGAGAATACACTATTGGGGAAAAAATCTGTGCAGTACTTCTGAAATATGCACATCTTGTGCTGAAATTTTTCAAAATGATGTTTAACGAATTTCAAAGAACAATAGGAAATGGTCTCATCTGATCCTAAGGCCCATTCCTTTTGATATGTTGCTTTTGACTATAGATTTAAAGAGGACACTGGTATGAAAGAAGCAGCCTTTCAGGAAATACCAGATTTGGAAAACATACTTCAGCTGAACTTAATATTTCATTTTCAGCTTGTTCCAAATAGGCTGACTAGATCTTTTTCCCAGACTCTGCAGATGTTAGTATTGATGCCTGGACAATAGAAGAGGCTCATTCCACACAAAAGTATGTGAAGACACTAAATTCTGGTGGGAGGCACAAGCTCCCCGCTCCCCTCATCTGCTCTACTGTGTGCACCTCAGCCAGACTGTGGAGCTCCACCAGAACCTGATACAGAGAGAGGATGCAGGTTAGAGCAATGCAGAAGGTGGTACTTGTAAGGAGAGATGCATGGCAGAACAGCTGGAGGAACAGACAAAATGAGCATTGGCTTGGTGGAAGACAAAGTAGGAAGGAGATGATAGAAAACCAGAGACAGAGTAGGAGGGTTTGATGAGAATCTGGAGATCCAGGTTAAAAACTCAAGGTGTAAGGTGTTCTGCTCTTCACCCACACCTGTTTCGTGACTGTCTGCTGGTAGTATTAGGTCTAAACTCAAGAGAAATTGCATTTTGCATAGTTTCTGTTTGGAGTATGGTTGATGGAAAAAGACTGTGTGCTGACAGGAACATTGATTTTTACTCAGAAAAACACTGTGACCACAGTAGCATAAAATGGAATTCATATTTATGACTGTGAAAGGGAGGGGAAAAAGGAAAATAGAATAGGAATTTAAATAGCTGATGACTCTGAAGACAATGAGATTTCATATTTTTCTTTGATAACTGATTCCTTGAGATAAGGAAAAGGCAGATATCCATATATTTTTTTTTTATTCTATGTAAACAAAATATTAAAGTATGCTGGAGAAGACTGAAACTAGTGTAAGACTGGTAAATTGAGTGGTAAAAAGACTGGTAATGCAAAGGGTGATAATAATGAGGGAACAACAGAGACATAACAGTTGAAGAAAAATCATGGTGGAGACTTTCATATGTTTTTCTTTGCTCTTACCTAGATGAACAGTTTTCTTAACCATCCTTGTGAGAAGTCATATGGTAAAATTTGAAGATATCATAAATACAGTGAAAGCTGTATTGAACACAAGGACAGAACACAAGGGCAAGCTCAATGTAGATGGGATTGAATACAGTCTGTGAAGAACAATGCCATAGAGTTGGGGACCTAGATTATCTACCACAAATTGAGAATTCATGATTGTGAAATGATAAAGGAAAAGCACCTGAGTGTACACATCAGTCACAAAATGACAACTGGTCAACAGTAATACAGAAACAGAGGTGTGTGAGAAGGTTTGCTCCCAAAAGTATTCATCGGGAGATATTCATCAAGGAAAGAGAAGCAGCGATCAAACAAAGATGATGGTGACAAAAACTAAGAAGTTGTAAAATGGCTATAAATAAATTTATAAATCAGAAAAAAGCATGTGGGTATCACTGCAGTAAAATTCTGGGGCAATCTTCTAATAGGGATATCTGAAGCAAAATCAAATTGAGCATAATTCATTTGAAGGAAAGTTAGTGTGTGAAATGTGAATTAATGTTCAGCACAACAGTTTTTCCTTTGAAATGGTGATTTATCAAAATTCAAACATTTCAGACAAATAAAAAAAAAGTTAAAAAAGTACACAAAAAAGTGTTATAATAAGATAAGGAGTGAGATATTTAGATTTTCCTTTTTGTAGCACTTCACAAAGAGCTTATTATATACTTTATTAGTGGTCAGAATCACAGAATGTGCTTTTTATCCTTTCTATTCTGTTCTTGAATTGGAAAAAAATACAGAATTGCAGAATTCCATACAAAGCCATGAGTACAATTGCCATGCACCTCTCCTAAATTCTGCTACAAGCAGCAGGTTTGCGGACAGTGATCCTGCCAGAAGCAGTGAGAGCAAAGGGAGTACTCTCTGGCCTCGATCCAGCCTGTCACAGATTCCCAAATGAATAGATGCTATGGTATTTGGGGGAAAAAAAAATAGTGCATTACTATTAAGAGCGTGCAATGCACTGGAGAGCACTAGTTGACTGTCTGCTCTGGGGGAGAGCTGACTCAAAGCAGCCATTTTAAGGCAGGTGGTGTTATTGTGGACGCAAGGAAAACCACCAAATGAATGCTTGCTCTAGTAGATTCTGAATCAAAGGGTCTGTTATAAGACTCCCCAGGCATCCAGCCATTATGTCCGTGGCCTTTGCAAAATTTTATTCTGTAAATCCTGTGTAAACTCATGACTACAGAACAATATTAGGAATTCTGTAATTTATAAATAAGCTGTTTCTCAGGGGGTTATTGTTTATTAACATTAGTGGTATGCAAAATTAACCTAGTCCTCTTCTGTAGATACTCTGTCTTCTCTTATGCATGTTCCTGTGAGGGAATATTTATTTATAGGCTCATAAATAAAAGCTTAAACTGGTATTAAGTTAGAAAATATGTCACCTCCGATCTTGAGACAAATTGGTTTGTATGGACTGTGTTTAATTTGCATAATTTCCTCAGCATGATGTCCTCACTCTTCTTTCGTTTTATAGGGGAAAAAGTCTTTACTTCAGTAGTGAGTGGAGAGTTTTAAAAAATAAGACTTCCAGACTTCCAGGTTAGGCACAATGTTCCATTTTGTGGTAAATGGATATTATTCTGTCACGTACTTTGCGACCTGAAGTGCAGTCAGAAGCTGAAAATTATATTCATAGCCATACATCCTCATTAAGTAAGTGTTACCTTTGCTCTGTCCCTTCTGCACTGGGGATGTAAAGCAAAATGTACATTCTAGTGAGTCCTTAATTCCCATGGCAATTACTGGAGGAAACCTGTCTGAGGAGTCCATTTTGCCCCAAGCTGACTCATTGGCTGTGTCCCCCCTGCAACAGATGAGATGTAATCTCAGCTCCCTACTTATAGCTGCAGTTATGCAGTTACTTATACCTACAGTTGATGCCAAAGTAGTTCCTTTAAGTAATGGCTATTTTCTGACCTACTAATTTTGGTTAGCAGTAGGACTTAGCTTTCTGTTTAACAGTAGCACTTTTCGTCTAAAGTAGCTTTAGAAGATCTAGTTTATTAAAACCTGAGGTTTAGGGAGAAAAATGTCCATAATTGCAATGCCCCAAATTCTCCTCTGCTTTTTACAGCTTTGCTTTAGAGAGTATTGACATTTTCTAGCACTAATTGAACAGTGTATGTTTTCTTTCCAGGACCAGCCACAAAGTGGTTGTACAAATAACAAGTGTAACTCCGTTCCACATGGAAGCAGAGAGAAGCTGTGCAATTACAAATCCATTTCTCTTAATAGGCAGTAGAGTGACACTGCTTGTTAGCTAACAAAAAATAGACCTTTGGTTTTAGATCTGTTTTTAGTATTTGCTATTGTTAATTCTGTGATGATCACAGTGCATACAAACAAGCAATAGGCCAAGAGTTGCTGAACAGGTCTCCGGTGTCTTGTTAGTTCCAGTGTAAAATATTGCTCTAATTCACTCTTGGAATAGAAGCCATATGATGTGTTGTCATGTAAACCTAGCATAAGCATGCCTTGGATTACGTGAAGGAATAAAACATGCATAAAGCCTGCAGTTCTGTAAGTGGACTGTTAGACTTGTATGCAAGTTGCAGTTCAACTTTATGTGTGTAGAAATATTGTAAGATTTGATTGAAATTGAAGATGGTAAACTGTGATCTCTTAGGTCTAATCACAGCCCTGAATCTACACTTTCTTTTTGTTGTCTGACATACAGTATTATGCTACTTTGCAGAAACCTTTCTATTTATACAACATACCTGCTTCACTCAGAGTGTTAGAAAAGCAGATTAGGAAACTGCAGAAAAGCATTATGTAAATGAGAAATATTAGCACTGTAGCTTTGGAATATGAATAGAAAATATATAAGATCTGTGTACTTGAAGACAGAAAAATGACTGATTTATCATCTCTTGTTAGGTGAGGGGAAAAATGCAAATTTATGCCGGAGGCAGAGCAATGGAAATGCTCACCCCCATGCCTCTGCTTCAAGAGAAAATCTTTGAAAGGCATAGTTAAAAAGGGCCACTACAAAATGAATTTGGGATTAAATTGCATTGACGTTGACTGAGATTAGCATACTTAAAGTGAGAAGATTATGCAGGGATAAAGCCAAACAAATAAATAAAAGTACACATACTTTGAATGTGTAGTCCCTGCTAATAGGTGAATAGTGTTGCTCAGAAATTGCTCAGAATGTGGGAATCTACAGCAAATCCTAACTTCAGAACAGTTTTTAGATATCTGTTCCAGTTTGGTATAAAGACAGTTCCATTTGCCAAATTTCCTGTAATCTGACCAGCGTGTTGAAATTAAACAAAAGAGTAACTAATCTCATTGTAAAGAAATGGAGAGGGAACAAATTAGATACTCTTTTTATCCATTCATCTCCTCCTGTTGCAATCTGATTAATCTATCTAGGAGTCAGTTGAGGCACTCATTTCTGGGCTTTTGTGCTAGAAAAGTGCCAGTGCAATCCAAAGATTTTTATTTTGCTATTGTGAAACACAACTCATGTGACATGCATTAATCCCAATGTATTATCGCATAAGCTAACATAACAATAGCTGAAAAGTAGCTCTGTGGCATATTTGTGATTGTGCTAGCACATATGCATAATGCTATGAGAAACACTCTACAAAGCACTTGTTAAGGCAGCCCTTACCCCTAAGGAATTTACAGCCAGGGAGAAAGAGAGAGATAAGATAAGATGCACCTGGTAACCAAGAAGTGATGCTATTTACATTTTTCTTTTCTGTTTGCTTTCTTTTCCCTATGTTTCACCCCCTGTTTTATAATGAGGTGTTGGATTGGTTGATGTGACACTTGTGAGTCTCTAGGAGGAATTTGACTGAAGAAGAGTAGTGGCTGGCACTGGGTTTGGGAAATCACATTTTGCAAGATAGGCAGCAGAAAGGAAAATGTAGACAGTGATGACTGGAGATGATTCTTAAGGCCCAGTTCCTGTCAAGCAATGCACATTTTGACTCCTGTCAAAGAAAATAAGGAGGGAATATTCTTCAGAAAGGGACAGAAACTCGCATATACTCAGAAGATGATTTTTTTCTATTCAGATATTTAATGCATAACATAGTCCTGCTCTCAACAGTGCAGCCTTTTGATGAGCAGCAAGTAACTGTCATAACACTGGAATGAGAATTCAGATGGTGCTGTTGCTAAAGATTTTCATTTACCTCGACAGCATCCAGACTAGAGGCCTTGTTTAAGTTCCCAAATGTCATAAAGTTTCTCAGGACTATATGCTACTGAGACTTGCAACAGCTATTCTAATCTATTCAACTTCTCATTAGAGCATTGCTGTCACTTCTTCTCAGCTTCTGCATCGGCCTGTTCCCTGGTTTCCTTCAATACATACTATCTCATCTGTCTTCTCTATTACTTCCTCCATTTCCTCTCTCTCACGTTTCCCCTTGTCTCCTTCTGGTACCATAATATCATTATATGAAATTCATGGCCAAGTTCTCTGCTTCCCTTTACCCACACTTGTTCCTGCCTCTCAGTTAATACACCTTGCAACTTCAGCCAAGTCATGTCTTATCTTTTCCAGTGTTTTTTTTTTTTTAAATTACAAAGGTTTTTAATGGATTCAATTTGATTATCTTACCCACCTCAGAAATATTTATTTATACTTGGTTACTGTAGCTCAGTAGGTGGCAGTGATTGTGAATCAAGTCAAACGTTATCCAGATGCACTATAGCAGTAGGAGTATTATATTTATTATAGTGTTGAAATGGAACAGTATCTATAAGCAGTCCAAAAACTCTTAACCATGCCCTCGGACACGATTTGGAGTAATTTATCTGAATAGAACATGAACAGATAAGCACCTCTATTGACAGCTGTACTCCAAGCAAAAAAAGAATTTGATTAATATAAGGCACCTGTACTCTTTAAATCATTTTTAAGATGGCATCTGTTTTCTTGTGAGATTAATTATATGCAATACCAGTATTTTACCTCTAGCTTGTTTGTCTAATAATCTCAAAAGTATTATATATGAAATAGACAAAGCAGTAGATTTAAAGGAAGAAATAGAAAGACAACAACAAATATGCTTTCATAACAGGATTTTTTTGCCATTTTTGTAAAGAACTTTGGAAGAATGTATCATGGCTTTGAGAACAAGCAGTAAGGATTAAACAATTGCTTGGGTGTTAAACCTCAAAAGAGATGTGAAAACAAAGTAAGGCAAGGAGAAATCCTTTGTTATTAATCATCCTTCTTATTGCACTTTGTAAGCACTGTACGGTATGTGGCAGAATGTGGGGATTTCTTCTTCTCTCTGCGTATTACGCGTATTGATATTTTGCAAAGATTCACTAAAATTTCTTTGTCATCTTCAGAAGTTTCAAAGGAAAATATTCCACAATTGAGCACAAGAAACACTGCACCTGATAAAGGATATCCTACAATGAACCCATTCCAAGGTTGGGGAAGTAAAAAGTTATCCTGGAAATTTGTACTAGAAGGAGGAATAGTACTATTACGTGCTCTGTTCGCTTTATTAAACTGTTGATGCAACCTTGATGCAACTTTTGTACACTGACAAAATAATATCTATAAATCAAGAAGTGATACAGCTTCACAGGAAAACATGAAAAGATCTTTCTGTTGATAGACTATTTTGATGTTCAGCATAAAGGAGACAGTCACCTTAAAGCAAGTTTGAGCATTTTGTTCAAAGGGAACTTATGAGAGTGTAGAGACCTCTAGTATGGATTTGAGGACAAGATCTTAACTGAACAGAGACTTCATCATGGTTTCTTTCTGAAATACAAAAATGGCTGAAAGACAAAGGTGACAAAGAGAGCACGCACATTGTGTACATATGAAACTAAATGGAAGTCCTTTACTATGGATCAAACAATTTCCTCTTGTACTGCAAAACTGCTCAACGGGGAAATACAGTTGAACAGGAATAGCTGTTCTTGAATAGGACAACCTGAGTAGGAGAAATGTAAAGGTGCAACAAGAAAATGCAGAGGAATTAGTCTATCCTTTTCTTATAGACACTTTAAAACAAAATCATTTTTAATATGGAAACAACTGATTTAGAATATTCCATGAAAATAATCAAAGAAAGTGCTTGATTTTTCAGTCAGATGACTGATGATTCAGCCAAGCTATTCAGAGCTAATAGTTAGAAGTTTCACTGCTTCTTCACAGACTTCATCTACAGCGGAGACTCCTAACTCAAAGATGTGTATTAAGCATATCTAAAGTTAGGTATTGAAGATGCCTTTGTGTGTGCATCTTTTCCAAGTAGAACAAGGTCCTCCACACAAGTGGACACCTAGTATTATATTTAAAGGTAGGATTTATCTTGCCAAAAATTTCATAGGCCAAGTCTAAACCAGTTGTCCCTCTGCAGTAAGTGGACAGGAATAGGCAATTGTAGAAGATGCATGCATTAAAAAACCTTTGGAGCTGCCTGTTTTTCTGTGTTGGCTGCAGATGGAACAGGGATAGAACTAACTTTTAGACAGCTGGCCTTCTGTGAGACAGTATTCCAGATAAGGTACAAAGAAGTCATTAGTGAATGAAAGAAAATGCTCTATAAATGTTTGCTTTGCCTTCTTCTTTTTAACTTTTGTAAAACAACATAAGTAAAAAAATGATCTATGACTTTTCTTAATCTCTGATATTTATTGTCAAGGGAAAGAAATCTGGGTTTAACAGAACAGACTCCCTTTTGAGGCCAGAGTTCCACAGATCTGTACAATATATGATGTTGGAAAAACATCAGTAAACTCTGCATCAGTAAACACTGCTGCACTCTTATCCACCTGAAAAATTTGGAAATTGGAAGAGCATACACAATGTCAATAGTGGGGGTTTTTGCTTAACTCAGTTTCCTCCACTAAACAGTACTATCTGCAGATTCCTTAGTAAAGCATTTCCACCTGCCTGTTTCCAGCACATGGAGCAGGAAAAAGAGAGGGGGAATCACCTCACTGAAAACAGCTCTTGTTCTACATGCATTCTGCTGATTCTTGTGAAGTGATGGCAGTTGAAGAGTCAACTTCTCTGTAATGGCAACTTCTCTATGATGTTTCTATTTTTGATTACTTCATTTTTAAGAATATAATCTTTTTAAGGGAATTCTTCCTTGATTTTAGTAGAAGCAGTATTGTAAATGTAACACCACTGAAATTACTGTCAAATTCAGGTGGTATGGTGTAGTTTGGTTTCAAGTATTTTCCTAATCCACGTGCTGATTCCACAATAACATATTTTATCCTGGTTTTACTCTTTCCTCTCGCCACCAAGTTCCACATCAAAACATTCCAACTTTACTGCAAATTAATAATTTGAAACGAAAGGAATCCATCATTCTAAAATGGGAGAAATCAAGAAACATTCTCTGGAGTGCCTTTTTCCTTGATTTAACTTACAAATCCATAGCCTCAAGACAAAAGTTTCTTTGTCTGATGGTGTAGCTGTAAGCTGTTGAGTAAGTTGGGTAGTGTATACATTTTTACATCTAAAGTTTGTAATTGACATTAATTGACAACATAAAACTAGGATAATGAAGTAGAAATATAGAACTTTGTTGATGTTATATCTTCAAGAAAAGGATTCTTTTTTTTACCAGTCTTAAAAGTGCTGGAGCAAAGAGATCATAGAATCTGAACATCATCAAACATTATCTGATGTCACTTTATACTTCAAATAGTTCAACCTGACACTCTGTTTGGTTTACCCTTTGCTAAGATGGAGGCTTTACTCTGAAATGACCTCTTTGGCTTCACAGTGAATTGTTTTAGTAAACAGATGGATCATTTGACTCAAAGAAAAAAAATAGTAAAATATTCATTTAGGCCTGCAAATCATTTCTCTGAATGAGAACAGTAAATTTGAAGTGCCTGAGGCTTCAAACCTTTCAGGGGTTGGAATTCTGCATGAAATTGGGCTGTTAGTGTCTTGCCTTTATTTTATGTGATTTATTCTTTGTACTCCATGAAGCTACGTACTAGAAAACGTTTAATTACTTATTGTATGGAAACACTGGAGGAGTTGTATTTGTTTCACTTTATTGGCAGCCTCGCTGAGCAATGTGTAGTTGTATTTAGTACAACTGTGGTACATATTTCATTAAATGATTTGCTTTTCAATCTTATTCATAATCGTAAGATATTACTTCATTTGAAGATTGAAAGTTCCCTTGACTCTTGTAATTAGGAACATGAGCATAATCAACTTTTGTTAGTCTATAAATGGAAGAGGTATGAAAACAAGAACTCTTTCCCATTTTGTGGGACTATCATGTCTTCGATCTATGTTCATTTTTGTCAACAGAATAATCTTTTGCAAGCTGTGGCATGGTTATAGTTGCAGTCACAAAGAAAATGTTGTAAATTAGTTGAAATATATAAAATCTTTAAGATACTGATGCTTATCTCCTGGATAAGGTATTATTTAGTATCAGTTGCATGATTTGTAGCATGTAAGATAGAAAAGGCCACTTGATCTACAAGTATAAATTTATAAAAAGCACTCAAATTTCACCAATTTAACCCCTGTGTTGGGCTCTATAAGGCACACTTGTGTCTGCTTAAGGCTTCCAGAAAAGCATTTTATCTTCTTTACAGGAATCAAGAAATGAAACTTCCACTTCTTCCCTTGATTGTTCAATACCATGTAATTGTCAAATATTTTATTGGTAAATTAGGTATTATGCCTATTGCCAAATGGGTTGTTTGTAATGATAATAATAATAATAATGTTTTGTAAATATCAGCTCCAGGAGCTGGTACCTGATTTTAAAAATAGAGATCTATTTTTATACGTTTTCCTAAACTTGCCAAGAGTTTGGCAGAAACACATCCAAAAAGCTATTTATCTGTTATTTTTCCATGAGTACAAGTAAAATGTTCCTTAATTTTTCCAGGATGGGAACTACTCTCAGGCAGGTGGTTGTCACCTGAAGCTACTGTCAACTTACGACACAGAGGGTGCAGTAGATACAGAAATCTAGAATTCTCTAAGGATTAGCCTAGATCTACACAATAGTCTAAAATGCTAATGTTTAACATGTTTATTACCACATCAACTTTTGTATATCATTAGAATCCAATGCCATTTTGTCAAAAGTTTTTGCTATCTGAAATGATGTTGTGTCAAAACAATATGTCATCTATTGGTTAACAATTTGTCTTATGAAAACATTTTAGATTATTCAAACTCATACTTCTCTTGCAATAAAATGGTCTGTTTTTTATTGTTTCAAATTCTCTGCGCTCAAACATGGAGGAGATAGGCTGGCTTTGAACAAAAGCAGCTCTCCAGAGAAATGTGTGTCCATATTGTAATCAAGAAAAATCCTTCATGTCTCTTGTTAATTGGTGATTTTCCCTGCATATCTGATGGGAAGATTTATGGCTTTGAGCAAAAACCTCTTTCAAGGGATTCTTAATAAAGGTTTAAGGGTGGGATTTTCAAGAATACCAAGGGGAGTTCTTTTGATAGCAGTTGAGCTCCCCCCCTCCCCCCATCAAAGCACATTTGAATCTCTCATTCATGTTTCCAAGAAGTCCAATTTGGGCCATGCTTATAATTTTCACTCTGTACTCAGAACTGCATGACAAAAGCAACAAAAATATCCTAAACCTAATTTTCAGCAGTACTTTGCCTATTTATGGCAATTCTAATAATTCTAAGAAAGCAGCTGTGAAACATACTTCAAATGGTATGGCACTTTTAAAACAGTTACTTGATGAATTCTGCGGTACAAAAGATGTTGGTGTGTTTGATATTTATACATGAAAAGTATTAATTAACTCCTTGGGAATGGGTAGCATCTCACTAAGCTTTCACTAAGACCTTGGCAAGCTGGGCAGAAAAAAATCTCAGGCTGATTTTCAGTATTTCCTTCTGTTTATGTCCTAACAGAGTTTTCACTATATGTACACTTACCTGTCAAAACGATCATTCCAATTTTCTTAAAAGATATTACAATTTTGACCAAGAATATCACTTAAGTCCTAGTGTATACACTCAGTTTTTTGCTTTAACAGTGGCTTTATTCTATAATTACTGTCATGTACTGGCTGGGTAAAATGTAAGCCAAAAGCTTTAAAATTCCATTTAAAATACTGAAAATCTAACATGACTATGCTGCTGAAGTCTTCATAGTCTTGATTTCCTGATTCAGAATTAATGGACATCTGTTGGCACTTTTAGTAGTTTCTTCCTTTTGCCCTGGAATTTTTCATAGAATTTGTGACTTCAGCAAATATTCTTGTGTGAGAAACCTTGAGAGTTCTAGAATCACATAGAAAGGAAATCTGAAGTTGGCTTTTACCAACTTTTTACCAGCAGAGGGCATTACAGCGTAGTTCACAATAAACAATACAGCATTACTTTTTGGAAACAATCCAGAAAAGGACAAAAGTACACTGGAGTTTTGATAAGTATTTTACTGACAGATGTGTAGACTCTAAAGTAATGTTTTTGAAATTACTGGGAAGATATTCCCACTGTAATCATAGATCTCAAATTTTGTATGTGTGAACATAATCTCTCAAACTTCTCGTGTGAATAGTTTCCCATCTCCACAGCTAAGACAGGGTCCCTTAGTAGTGCCACATTTTCATGGCAATATGCAATGTTTCAATATTGCAAACCTTTCTAACACAAATGCCTCAGTGTTGCTCTTCTATTTACCTACTTAAGAAATACTGCTACAGGGATCATAGGCGGAAGGAGTAGATCCCAGGTAACATTCTCTCCTGTTGTGGTCAGTAAGAATTTCACAGGGAATTTCCTTTGGTTTGAGTATTTGTTCAGTCTGATATTGCTATTTGAAATACTATTCTGTTGCTGTCCCCTTTGAGTCTTAAGATTTAAAAAGCATTTTTTTTTTCCCATTCTTGTTGCATTCTTTGAGGTTAGCTATGAGTCCGTGCAGCTCTGACTGTGCCCTTGAGCTAAAAGTGGAATGTTTTCCCAACCGTATAGTTGAGGGTAAATGCAGATAAATTTTGTCTACACAGTAATAACTTGGGAAATACAAAACTTGTTCATTTACATGGAAGAGAAGGGGAAGTTTTCCACTTTTCATTTGAAATGAGATGGCTGCATTTTTATTCCTCTAACAGTGCTCACTGTGTAATTTACTCTTGTATCTTCTCTGTGAAGAGGTGAGAAGGGAGAAAACTGGAATTTACACACGTGATCCTCACTTACGGTCATGATGTCTACTCTGGAAGGCTCCATTATGGCACGGCAGAAATGACACTGACTTGCAAGGGGCAGTCAGCCCTCCACAACCTTTCACAAACATACTATTTTTCAACTGTTCTTTTTTTATGTCAGTGCAGTTTTTTTTTTTTTTTTTTTTTGAGAGAAGCAGCTGCTGGCTTTAAATTAAATGACAAAATCTCCGGGAAGAAGAGGAGGAACACACTGACGGCATGTCTACACAGTCAGGAGCAGATACTTAAGTGCTTGCTCCTAGCACACAGAGAGCCAGGCACACAGAGCCAGCTGCAGCGCAGCAGCCATGTAGCTGTGTTATTAAAGTAATGAGCCTGAGTTAATAAGGCCTGTTGAGACACAACCTGTGTTAGCTCAGCCTTGGCACTATGATAGCATATTTACTCAGCTTCTGGATTGGAGCTGGCTTGTGTCAGGCTGTCTCTGAGAGTGGGAGGAATAGTTGTGTTACTGGATGCTCCTAACTATGTAGACATACCCTGACAGATTTGTCCTTTGGGAGGTTTTAAGGAGAACACATGCAAGACCAGTTTTCTTTTTAATGAAATATTTAGCTGGGGCCCAAGGCCTTTCCTTGAGGTAGTTTTTGGTTGTTTTTCTTTTTTTAATTCTGAAGGCACCCTGACCTTCTGTAAGGAGATGTATGCAGTATGGGAGCCTGGTACTGCTGTTTCCTGCACAAAGCTGGAAGGAACTCTTTTAAAAGAAAACAGCCTACTGTGTTCCTGGGTATATAAGTCTCACTGACAGCATCCTCTCCCTCAGCAGCAATCCTTATTTGCCCTTCAGATTCTACGCTTTAGCAGTGACTTCAACTGAACTTTACCATACATTTGACATGGGTCTTTCTTACCAGAGTCCAGTAAGACTTAGACCAACAATTTGGGGAGTGGGGAGGGGGTGGGGGGGAAGAAAAAAGAAATCCTGAAAATAACTCCAGATCCCAAAGAGGAGGAAAATGCTTCTAGCTGCCACAAAACTTTTATTGTCTAGTAGAATCAGATGCTTCTGTTACACAGAACTCTGGTCTCTGTTTTGTGGGTGGAGGGTTAAATAATTTGTGTTCCTTTTTTTCCTGTGTTGCTTACTTCATGCAGTTTGATTTTACCAAAACACATTAAATACGTCCGTATACATTTTTGATTTGGTAATTAAACTGAATGATATATATTTTCACAGTTCTCTAAAGGTGTAGTTTTAAGAGCTTTTGATATGGGTTAGGATTGCTGAAGTGTTTGTATCTTTTCTTTAATATTTCACCTATGGTTTTCTGCAAATAACTACAGATTGTTTGTATGTACTCTGAATGTGTAGAAAAGGCTATGATTGGACTAGCCCTTACACGTAGGGGATAGCACTTCCACTTGTTCATTAAAACAGACATATTACCACTTCAGGGAAAGTATACTGCTGGCATAAGGTTTTTGCTGCTCCTTCCAGTAGCATACTGTGCCTACTGATGGGTAGTGTGCACTTCTGACACCAGCAAATAAGCACATCAGCTTAGGGCAAAGACTGTTTCTCCTCTACCCATTCTAGTCACACAGCGCACACTGAAAAAATTCAGGGGGTGTAATAAAATATATGCTCTAGGCATTAATACTGGATGTCTCTATCATTTGTAGTCCTTACTTTTTCCCTTCCTCCACTCAGGGGCAGAACATAATATTAAAACTATAGTAAGCATTTTTTTTTTAATTAAAAGAGGTTAAATATATGGGATCAGATAGGCTTTCATCATGCAATTATAAATTGTATGCTGGTTATTTTAAATTTCAACATGCAATTGAAAATTGTACTGTGTGAGCTGGCTCGGGTATCTGCTTTGCATTTGACTGAGTTAATTCACTGCAGGTATTCAGCTTAAAGTGGCGTCTGCTTTAAATATGTGCAGTAATTCAATCAAAGAAATAAGATGGATAGTTTATGTAATCCTTTTCATCTCCAGATTGCTAGGGTTAACCTTAACTATTCCTGAATTATAAATGCATACAGCAATCTCGAAGTAATACATGTAAAAAAAACTTTTTTGATGGCCTGTTGAAAACCATGGAATAGTTCCTTCTTTTAAAATATAATTGAAGGAACCTACGGGCCCTGTATATCATTTCTTCCACTTACTTGTAATCTTAAACAGAAGTTTTGTGCAACTCATTTAAAACAGTCATGTGTGGTAATATTAAACCCTTCCTCTGAGCCAGGAACGTAGGTAGTTTTCTCTTCAGAATTTTGGGTGCACCATTCTTACTGTCCTTTTCAGTGCCAGCAGATTCTGTGACATAAATGGGAACCCAAAGGCAGATATTACAGAACAATAACGCTCTGTTGAAGCCTTCACAATTTCTGGAGTAATTAATAAAGAGAAAAAAGCATAATTTCTCTTTCATTTTGTTGGTTCATTCAATGCCATTTGGATTGGTTTGCTTGCTAGCTCTCTTATAGGCAATCTGAATGATCCACTAGGTGACACCCTCAGACTCTTCCTACATTCTGGATAGAAAGAAGGAGACAGTGAATATTGAATGGCTCATGCGTTAAATACCTAAACCAAGTACTGAGATTTCAGGGACAGGTCTGCCTTTGTTCAGTAATATCAGAGATAACACTGGTTTTGAAACAAATACTGTGTTGTTTGTATATAAATTACATATTAAGCTGATTAACATTTTATCATTACCAAAAACAAAGCCATGGAAGAGAAGTTGTACATCTTATTTCCTATAATTATAATAATTTTTAAAAGGCATTTGAGCTGGTGTGCTGAGTAGACTGAATAGAAAATATGCCCTTAGCATTTTTTACAGGAACAGAAAGGAATGTAGCTTTAGTGATTTTTTTTTCCACTGGGGATGTGCTATAGCACCTTTCAAACAGAAATAAAAAGCCACATACACCCTTACTATAAAAAAAGTATTAAAGAATAAACATCAATGGAATTGTGCATGTTTATGCCAATGGTGAATTTCTCTTGTATTCCTTTATGTTGATAACGACACTCTGTAAGTCCTTTGAAGAAAGGATCTTTTGTCGTGTTGTTTTTATACACCTGGAATAATGAGGCTTGAGCTTATTTAGGATCTCTACCTATGAATTCAACATAGCAAATAAAACCTTACATCTTATTGCTAGTATTCCTAACTCAGCAATGACCATGAGTACTATTCTAAGCAGTGTACTGACCCAGCGTAGTTCAGACTGAAGTCTGAATTCACTGGTGGTGCAATCAAGTGAAGCATCAAAGAAGAAGGAGTTACATATCCAAATTAATGTAAATAAAAGGCAAATCATCTTAAGGCCTTAACCATCAAATGCAAAACAATTATTTATTTGAATATTGTGTTTAAACAGCGACCATTCAGGTCAAGGAAGAGACATAAATTGACATACTGAGATGGAAGTCACAACATTTTTTGTTACACATATTAATAATCCCAAAGTATTATACAACAATGGTAGGCTTTCAAGAGATTAACTGCAAATAAAAAGAGGAAGGGAAAAGGAAAAGACGTGGAATTACGTGAGTTCCTGTGAGTGAAATGAGTTACTGTAGGTAAATGGAAAATCAGTGTTGGCTGATTTTATGGGATTCCTGAATCTATAGGGCTGATCATATGAAAACAGACCCAAGCCTTGAACAGATACCATTAAAATCTTGAAAAAGAATAACAACAAAACTCTGAAAACAGTTTAAACAATTTGTGCAGACATCTTTACAATAATCTAATGGGCAACTAACAATGCACTCTTATCTGAACTAGTTCTCTGTGATGTCAATGAAAGCTTAATTGTACCATATAAAATAATATTACTGATTTTGTCATATTTGTTGCCAGCCTCAGAATGCTTAGAATGATGATTTCTGTGTGTATATATGCATACATGTGCAGATGTGATTGTATAATGTACACACGCACTCACAGAAGTATTCCTGGCAGCTAGCTCTTGGAGATAACTGGAAGGCAATGTGGTAGTTTTAAGACCAGGAAGGTAAGAGTCACTTGAAGTTCAAAGAGGTTTTTGTAGAGAGGGTGAAGTTGGCCCCATAGCACATCCAAGACAAGACGTGCATATGATGCCTTTAGAGAGAAGTAAGCTGGGATCTTTAATAATTAAAAAAATTCAAATTCTTCTGAGTAATGTGGAATAAATAACTTCTAAAAGCACATTCTCTCTTGTATCAGAGGCAGCTCTGATTTCAGTCACTTTGAGGAAAGACTGCCATCTGCTGAATCACAACTATCATTTCTGGAGAACCTTTTCTTAGAGCTTTTCCAGTCAGAGCTCTGTGTCTCAAACACAGATAGCATGTGTAAATTTGTGCACAGGGGTACTGCCCCTTTGCTGCCATCTGTCACACGACAACAAAATGTAATGGAATATTGTCAGGAAGGTCCAACCTCTACTGTCATATCACCAACACCTGCCTCTGATGTTGTGGGCCAACAGAATTCTATAGGAGACATTACCTTCAGAGCAGCCCTCATATATATGTGTATAAGTCTGAAATATGGATGGGGATTTGTAACGATATAAATACTAAACTAAAAATCCAGCCCTTCAACTGTTATATATTCAGTACTGTAAGAAATTTAAATAAAAATGTTAAATGCTGGAAATCAGAGCTAATATTTCACTGCAGTGAATGCAGTAGATGGATGTTACTGTATAATCAAATGCATACATTTTATTTTCTAAAGTCTCAGAATTTACCTGTGTTTTTAAAATTCGCTTAAAAATATGACTGCCAGAAGAAATGAGGATATTCTCTTTGTGCTTTTGGGGATCAAAATTATCCAATGATAAATTCAAAATTGAATATAGTTTTATAGATATATATGTATATATGTACATCTCAGTATCAAGGACAGTAGGGATGCTTGAATAGCACACATTTTGTAAGAACATCTGCAGAATTTAAGATGTCAATTACTTGTAAGATATTCTAATGAAGTTTTTTAGGCTTACAATTTGAAGAGATTCACTGAACTGTGCAGCTGTTATATATTATTACAATCTAAAAGAATTAAAAAAGATAATTAGACCAGTATATATCCACTCCCAGTAATTTTTCTGAAGTAAGAAAACACTGACAGCTAACCATTATACTGAGGAGTATTTGAGATAGTACAAACAGAACAAGTTTTGGAAGCTCTGGTGTACTTTCACTCTGGGCCTAATGCACAATGGATTCCCACATCTCAAAGGATAAAGATTTCTTTACAGCAATAGACACGATCTTACATCTCTGTTAAAGATAGGGCAACTGAGGCACAAAATAAAATGTTTTATTTTACTCTAACCTCGTGATAAAATACTAAGGTCATCCAAGCTTCAGAGCTTTAATCCACTCTTGTGGATTACAGCGCACTGGATCAGGCTGCCCAGAGGCAGCAATGGAGTCTCCTTCTCTGGAGATATTCAAAATCTGCTCACGCGCTTTCCCGTAGGGAACCTGCTTTAGCAGGGGATTGGACTGAATGATCTCTGGAGGCCCCTTCCAACCCCTGTGATTCTGTGATTCTGTATTTAGAATATCACAGTATCTGAAACAAAGTTAACGTCTAGGATACAAGACTTCAGTACAGCATTACCTGCCTGTGTTTTTGAATGATCTGAGAAAAGGAGTGCATGGATCTAGAAGCCTGTTATTTCATTAGTATACAGGAAATAGATTTATCTTGAGTAGAGAATTAGTAAATACTTCATTTACCTTTTCTCTACAGCATATATGCTTACAGCCAGTATAAAGTAAATTGATTAATTTATGTTGATAGATTATACATACATCTTATAAATGACTTTAAATGATTTTTTAAGATTACGTGGAGTATTTACAGCTTCCTTTAAAAACAGGAATACCTAAAATTATACTTTACAAGTAAACGGATATATGTATACATTAATTATATGAATGTATGCACATTCACAGAATACATAAACTCCCTGTAGAGTGACCTGCTTGTAGAATTGTGGTTTTGCCTTCTTTGAAAGAAGCAATAGATTAAAATATGTAGTCCAGCACAAGAAAAGAGTCTGCCAAGCATTGATAGCAGTATCACTACAGAAGGAGTAACAAAATTGCCCTCAGAATTTTATCTGTGGTGATCTTAACCTTTTTTTTCATCCTAGAGACTATATAGTCTGGGCAGTAAGGCAATCTGTCTATACAGGAACTGGAACAGATACTTGAAGAGGATATGAGATCCCAGTCATCAGAAATTTTTATAAATGGGGTTAAAATAATTTTGCTGCTGAGAGTCTACATATCTGACTCTACCTTGGAACAGGGAGGTGAATTACATAAACTCTTGAGACTTCTTTTCAGCCCTGCATGTGACTCATATTTATTTAATCAAAACAAAACAAAATAAAAACTAATTCATCAAAATCTCAGGCTCCTCACTTGGATTCAGGGATTATCCAGGATCTATTCACTGTTTTTCCTGTGTGTTTTAATTCTAGAAGTGCTATTTAAGTTGTATTTCATAAAGTGCAGAATGATTGTGTGAGGACAGTGTTTGAGCTGAAGGAAATACTGTTGGTGAGGTATGGATTGAAGAAATCCCTGTGAAGGGGGGATGTGCTCACTGTGGAAATGCCTGCTGTTGATTATACAGATATGATTGTTTCTTGAATGTATATGAAGTAGGATGAAAATGTATTTTTCTCTCTGAAAACTAATGTCTGGTTTTAACATCAGTTTTCCAAGTGTAGATTGTTCTACTGCTTGCACTATTCTTATTGGTTTCAGTGGAGAACCTTTTAAGTTTGGCTACTATGGTAGATTCACTTACAGACCAGGCACTTCATTTCCCAATGTAAAACACTTTTGTTTTACATTATTGAAAATTGTCTTTACAGATCTCACACAAAGCAGACTAACATAGATTGAGTGTACTCGCAAGAACCTTTTTTGGTGGGCTTTTAGTCCTATGCCACAGTGAGGGAGGTGAAATGAGGCAAACTTCATGGCATGCTGGCATGAGTGTGACACGATTGATGGAGGCTGTGACCGTCAGAACCTGTTTGGCTGATAACAATGGAGCGTACATATAAATCCTGTGACGGGAAATAAAGTAAGGTTCTTTGTCCGGAGTTTTATTACCCCGATGCAAGAAAAGTCTCATTTGTAATGGGGTTAATATCTTCAGCATGTTTCTTGGAAATTAAATTTCTTTTTTACATCTCATTCAATCCTTACAATCTAATGAATCAATCCTAGAAATACATGGAGCATTACTGTGAAGCGGTGGTACTGCCATATGTTGGACTTGTCTGACAGCAGTCTTTCTTCCAGGCCTCTCTCCCTTTCCCACCTATGGTGTTAAGCCTCCTTGCTCCACCACTACCTCTTGTGACACGAGATAAAACCCATAGGGCTACACCAGGCTGATTGTGGTGTAGAGCAGCTCACAGACCTCTGTGCTGGACTCGGCCTTGCATCCACTTGCAGAGCAGTGATCAGATAAGGCTTATGCCGGATGTTTGGCCTACGCCTGTGGCACAGGCAGGCCTTGTTGCCAGGGATCATTTGACAAGCCACAGCCGCGTTGCTCCACTGGGAATACCAGGCCACTCTCTACCTGCCTATGTAGACCTGTATTTGTTATGCTGCCTGAGAATGCAATTGATAATTATGGCAGGGGAAGGGTAAGGGAAATAATCGGGGAAGCCGTGAAGGAAAAGCAGGGCTCCTTGGCCCTAAAGGTGTTATCCAGAATGGGGCCACGCCGTCTTGGGATGTGGGTGTGTAACCCTGCAGGATCTCCCAGCAATTGCTAACCACACTTCCAGTAATCACGAAGGAGTCCTCCACAAAATCGAGGCTATTTCCAGCCTTTGGGGTTCTGGACGCTTGAAGGGCTTTATATGTTTGCTTGAGTTTGGGATGGGACTTGGGAGCTGTTCTGCGAGCACTGCTGCGCACCCGCCTCTCGCCGCGGTCCCCCGCCCAGACGAAGCCTGGCACCACGCCGAGGCGCTGCCGGGGGCAGCTTAAGCCTGCCCGGGGCACCTCTGCCGCCCGCCGCGGGCCGGCGCCGCCCTGCGCGCTACCTTCGGCGGGGGCGGGGCGGGCTGGGCTGGGCTGCGTGGGGCGGGGCGGGGCGGGGCGGGAGCTGCCGGGCTGAGCTGCGCCGCGCCGGGTGCGGGGCCGTGTAGGTGCGGTGTCCTGTGGCGGCAGCAGAGCTGCGGGGGCCGGGCGGGGAAGCCCGGGGCGGCCCAGCAGAAAGTTGAGCAGCTTGCTCGGGGGCAGGCGGGCAGTGCTCCTCCTCCCCCTCCTCCCGCCGCCGCACCGAGGGTGGGTGGGGGCGTCGACCCGGGGAAGTTTTGCTCCCTCTCGCTTCCTTCCTTCTTTCCTTGCCCCTCTCTTGTGCCCTCCTCCGGCGCTGGGGAGGGGGCGGCGGCGATGCTGGGCAGGGCTGGGAGCTGCCGCCGGGGCTCCCCTGCGTGAGTGCGGCCCCCGACGCGTCCGTCCCGTCGCCTTCCCCCGTGATGGGAGCGGGGGCCGCCGCCGCTCCGCCGCCGCGCTCTGCCCGCCTCCAGCCCCGCGCCCAGTGACTCGCGGGGAGGAGGGCAGCGGGAGCCGCTACGTGCGCGTCGCTCCCGGAGCTCTTTGTTGTACGCGTCCCGGGCACCGAACAAAGTCTCGGGCCGGAGGAGCAACTCGTGAGCGGCGGCTGCGGGGAAGCGGGGCTCTTTTGTGTTCTGCCGTCGCTGTGGATGGTCCTGGGAAGTGTCACGGAGGATCGCCCGGGCCGAGAGAGAGGAGAGCGGGGCCGGCGTGCGCCCGCAGCCCCCGGGTGTGACAGTGCCGAGCGCCGCGGGATTACGGAGCCTCGCTCGCGTCGAGCCGCTGTGGGATTACAAGTGGGGGCTATTCTGGCATGAGACTGTCTGCAGGCGCCACCTGAGGACAATGGTCGCGGAGTTTGCTCACTTTTACCTCTGTGGATTACTCTGCCTCGCCTCAGGTAACCGCCGCCCGCGGGAGAGCGAGGGGGCGCGGGACCGCGGCGGTGCGGCGGGGGGCAGCGGGATCCTCCGGACCTCTCCGCGCCTCCCATCGCGGTTCCGCCGGCGGGGCGCGGGGGCGGCTGGGGACGCGGCGCGTGGGTTGGGGAGGGCCGCTGGGCGCACCCCGTGGGTGGGGGCGGCGGGAAGCGGCTCTCTCCTCCCGCTCGTTCCGCTCGGCCGGGGCTCGGAGTGGGTAGCGGCCGCAGGTAGCGCGCTCCTGCCCCGCGGCCGCCGTTACCCGGTGCGAGGGGCCGCCGTCGCCGGGACGGGGTCTGCCTCGCCTCCCTCCTCGGTTAAAGTTTATCCATGTGTGTAAAGTGGAGTGTCAGCGTGATAAATGGGAGAAGGAGAGATGGCTGTGGAGATAGAGGGGATTAATGGTCATTAGTCACTGTTTGAGCGGGGCTTACGTGTGTTGGGGCATCTTATCGTGCCTGTAGATTAAAGATAGGGCCGTGCTAATAGGGTATTGTTGATAGCAGATTCTGTTCGCCTGCAGATTCTCTCTTTAAGCGCCCTATCAAATTGTGGTGTTGAGGAATGCGATGGAGTAGTGTGTATACTGTCTTCAGACGGGGTCCGGGTGCCTCCGCTTCGCGATGAGGCGCTCAGCGCAGCGCTCCGGGTTTTGCGCGTATCTTAATCCGAATGGAGCAGTCCTGGGGGGATCTGGTGCTTTGCTCTTGTTTTCCTTTCTGTATAAGCTTCCTGTTACTCGTAGGAGACTCGACCTATCTGTCTGCAGTGTGCCTCCACGCTCCCAGCAGCTCCTTTTGTCACGTGTTGAAGTGAGCTGTGTCTAAATACAGCAAAACCTTGCGTTACGCCTAACGTACAAGTCAGTGCCCAAGCTAACCTTAATTGATTTTTATAAGTTCGCTGAGGACCCCTTTGAGTAATTAAAGCTGTGGTAGTGTGAGACACCTGGTCAGTAAATGAATGAATGAAGTTTTTGAAAGCCTTAAGTACACTGCCTGAAGCTTTAAGTCTTAATTATGTCACTGAATGCAATAACTTATGTCTGTTTCTAGATGGTATCATAAATTTAACTATTACATTTTTTGCTGTTAGGTATTAGGTTTACCTCTGCGGCTTTGAGTGTGGAAAGCTTTGCATTTCTTTCTCTTGTGAGAGCTGCTATAACCCAGCTCACTCTAAACTATGTCAGTTGTGCTACCTTTGGCTTGCTCTTCTCCATGTTGCCTTTATTTAATGGAAGAAGCAGCAGGAATGGGCAGTCCTTTCCCCAGCTTGCTCCTTAAGTCTCTTGTACCAATCCTCCCTCATACATGGCCTCAAACACAGTGTACTAACTCTCTTCTGGACTGAGATATCCCTGGTTCCAAGTTAAGCAACAGTTTTTCAGAGTTGTTTTTTTATTCTCTCGTGTATCCCCGCAAATAAATGCTGAATGTGTTTGTTGCTTTGGTGGTGTTGTTTTTTTTTTGCCTTGGGATAAGGACGTTTTCCCTAGTAATGATGACTCCAGCTGAGTTCTTGGGGACAAAGAAACAAAAGAAAGTCGTGAATGTTTGTGGAGTGTTTTTTAATTTAGCCTTGTAAGTAAAGCCAGTAACAAAGACGGAGACAAACACCAGAGAGGGACTTTATTCTTACTCCTTCACCAGAAGGGTTTCTCTTTCTCTAAGTTATGATGTGGTCAAACAGTTGATCTTGCCTGGAACAATAGGGATGCTAGAAACCTTAGGCGTGACGAAGTTTGAGGGCAGATGGCCTGAATGGAGAAGGAAGGACAGGAGTCCCCTACAGCAGTTTCCGCATGGATATCCTTTCAGTTCCATTGACAGCTGATCGCCTTGCAGGTTGATTGATCCTTTCCTCCCCTTTCCCCCGAAGGTTTCCACTTCCCTCACTTGCACCTCATCTGAATGAACGGGCTGTGTGGTCACGCTCTAAAGGGGATGTTGGGAACTTCTGAGAGGTGGGAAATAACCAGGGGATGGGGAGCAGGGAAACCTTTACAATAATAAAAAGATAAAGTAGGTTAGTGTTTGTTAAAACAGTAATTGGTAAACCACTTAGTATTTAAAACCCCTAATTCTAACCCTGATGTTGCCTCTGTGAAGCAGCTTCTTTCATCTAAGTCTGTGGTTAGTGAAGGCTGAATAAATTTAAATTTTGAATCGTTTCGAACGCTGGAATATAGCTGCTTATTCTAGCAATATAATTGCAGTGCTGCTTTGCATAAAGATGAGAAGAAAAATTACTTTAAGTGGTACTTCTCAAGTACCCAACCTTGTTTTCTTGAGCATTTACCTGCCTTCCTGCCCCTTTTTCTCCTTGTTGAGGCCCTCCTTCCTTTACAATCCATTGAGTTATCATCCCTCCTTTCTCTCAAAAAAAGAAAAAAAAATCATATTGGTGTGTTTGGAAAATAAAAAGTTTTCAATAATATGTAAAGTGATGTGCAGAACACTTTTGCTGGGAACAAGAATGTCAAAGTGTATTTTTTCCACATGTACATTCACTGCTCTAGCAGTCTGTAAGGCTAAGTACATCACCGGTTGATTTTCTGATCTCTTCGTAGAAATATAAACATTTCTGCATAGTGTTTCACTGCGTAACTGGTGCCCACCTGCTCAATGTGTTTTCCACCTCCCCAGTCTGTGATATCCCATACCAATTACTGTACTTCAAACAGGATTGGTAAATTCGATAAAGGGATTTTACGCTGGGTGAAATAGGTCCTCTAACAGAACTGAGGCAGGCATGGTTTCCATTGATAGTTCTAGCCAGTGGAGGGCAAAATTGTCTCTTACACTCCTTTATGGGAGAGTCAGCTTCCAGTGGTTAATAGTTTAAGGGTGTCTGTGGAGTGTCCCCGAGGTCCTTTCAAGTTGGATGATCTACCTATTGGATTAAATAAATCTCCAGTTTCTTTGACACATTTGTGCTTAAAGAGGGAAGTTTCCCTTCTGCAATGCGAGAGCAATCTGTAGCCTTCGTGAAGTGGTATTGGAGTATTTTAGGAAACATTTCTGTACTTTTGCCATAATCTCAGTCTGAAAACTGTAATTGAAATAATAATATTTAGGATCAAACTGGTTGTTCCAAAAATGATGCTAGCAGAGGTGACCTACTGCTGCTGTAGGTCACTGCTGAAATGCACCACCCACCGCCTCTCTGTGCCCGCATCCACTGGTTGGTCTCCACAAGCATTCAGCAAGCACTGATGAATGTTATTTCTTCCACATTGAGGAATTCAGTGACCTACCTTTGCTTCACATGCATTTCCATGTCAGACGCCATTCTGTCAGACTGCCCCTCTCCTGCCACCTGTCACGCAGCAACAAAATGTAACAAAATATTGGTGGGAAGGTTCAACCTCTACTGCCATATCACCTGCATCCACCTCTGATGGCGTGGGCAACATCATAATAGAAGGCATTACTTTCAGAGCAGCCCTTGTTTAAAAAAATAAATAAAATATATGTTACGCAGTAATTCAAAGGTTTCTGAATGTCAAAGTGCATAATCTGTAACCAAGTAATCCAGGAAAGCATTAAAGAAACCTGTATTTTTTCACCTACCACTAATGCACTGTGTGCTGTTCTAAGTAATTTTACTGTAAGAATGTTTAAGGATAGCTGCTTGCAGTTTAAAAAGCTGGCCAAACTTGCAGTGTGTTTAAGGAGTTCAGACTGTAAAAGGAAATCACCATGTGCTGTTAATAATTCCTTACTTGTGTTGGAACTTTCTCCCAGTATCCAGGTGCTTGACTGATTACTGCTGATCAGTGTGAATACTGATGTTATATGTTTAGAACAGACTTCTCCCTCTCTTTTTTTTCTTAAATTTGCATTAGCATTGCTTCTCTTATGTTTCAACTAGAGACGCTTTTTTTCCATGCAACTTAGTAATTAATTTGGGCACCTACTTAGAAAAGAAAAACATCCAAACTGACTTTTTTACTTGCTGAGGTCAGTGTTTGTTGTCAAACGTTTTCCTGCTTCTGTGCCATGTAGTCCTTTACCAGTGTCCTGAAGTATCATAGTGAAAGTATCAGCTGTAATGCTCAGGGTTTTGAACTTTGCAGGGCTGCTGTGTACGATCTGTAATACTTCATGAGGAAACATTAAGTCATGTGAAGTGTACCTCAAAATCTACTGTTCAGTCTATGGGCTAAAGTTTCTGTTTTTTTTCTACAAAGATAAAACGACAATTACACGTGTGACCAAAAACTAGCAACACCTAGGTAACAATACTGTTTAATGTCAAATAGTATCATGTGGTATCCATGCCAAATGATGTTTTGATGTAAAACACTCAGGATGTGATTGCCACAGAGGTTCTGTGTGGGATCAGAACCAGTCTTCATAAGAGGTACAGATTAAAAATGATCTCTTGAGACACTTAACACTGAGAAATCTGCTGCTGTACTTGAGAAGAACCTATTGTTTCTCTCAAGTAATACTGCTTTTGGTTTGGCTCTTAATTTTCTTAAATAACTGAGAGTTCTGTTTCACAATCCCAAACAAGCATAATATTATGTCTCATTAAAGGATGATTTTGTCTAATTAAAAAATATACGGGGGCTAGCAAGTCCAGTCACTTGTGCAGCTTCTAAAATTTATTTCTTATTTATTACTATCATCTTTAAATGCACTGTATGAATAACGGTCACCTGACTTTGTACCGTGGTAGCTATTTCAAAATCTTTTTCAAAATATTTCTCTTTTAGACTGAAGATCATCCTTATCACTGTGTTGAATTTTTTTTTCCTGTGTGTACTCGTACAGCTAGGAGCGTGGCTTTTCTTTGTCAATAGTTGTTAATATTTTGAGGTTATTCTGTGGTCAGGAAGCCAGTAGAAACCTTGTTCTTTCAAAGCAAACTAAAGGGCACTCAAGAATTTTATATGTTGAGGTCCTGACACGTTTTATTTGTATATTTGGCTCTATAACCTCACTGGGTTGTGATAACCTTCCTTAACTTTTCACCGGAGTGCCTCTTCATAAAATTGTAGAGTAAATAGTGATATAGCTTAAGTAGTGACTGAGGTGTATTATGAGTACAATAAATTGTGTAAACAGCAGAAATAAGAGTGTTTTCCTGTTGGTGACTAGAAGCTTGAACAAGGGGTGGGTGTGGAGTTGCACAGAGATACTCTCAATATCTTAAGAAGTGAAGAGGTGCTTCAGTTGGCCTTCTCTTCACACCTTCCTTAGTATTAGGACAAAGGTAGGCAATCCTAGTGTTAGAATGTAACAGTATCTTCCACACATACCTGAAAGCCTCTTGGCTGACGGTTTCCATCAGTCTTAAATCAGCATTCAATTGGTGTGGGTAGAAGGGCATATTATGTGAAGAAAGAGAGCATCTCATGAGAACAGCTATTTTCATCTGGGGGCTTGGGCTATTGATGGTATCCAGCTACATTAAAATCTCACAATTGAGACTCCATACTATGGAAAATTAGAACAGGTAAAACTGAGGAACAGCTAGGAGTCTGATACTGAATTATAGATTTTCAGTCAAATGTGTAGGGTTCTGTTATTCTGTTGTTGTACTCTGTTTTCTTTTTCCATGTTAATTATCACAATACTGAGAGACTTGGATTGGGTACTGTACATCACCTTTCCATGAAAATGATAAGCTTTCTTGAATTCATGTGTTGAATTTAATTTTGGATGCCAGAATTATTCTAAGTTGACAAAAAGCTTTTTGAATCATCAGAAAAAATCATGTATTTAGCCAAATAAATGGTAATGCTTGATTCCAGAGCATTTTTAAGGGATGAGAGGATATGCCTCTTAGGACAGGAATGTTTTAATGGATTTAGGACAGGAATGTTTTACACCAATTAAATGTGTAAAAACAGTAAGATAAAATTAGCTGGAGGAGAAGGCAGGTAACTACTCTCAGTTATGAACATGAGGTTCACTTCAGGTATAAGTAGGAGGGGAAGTGTCCTGCACGTTGACAAAATTATGGCTAGAGGGTAAGTAAAGTGTGTATAGTGCTCTGTGTTCCAGTACCCATGAACAGAAAAGCCATTTCTCCTTTGCAAGGGTCTTCAGTGAGAGAAGTGAATGGATAACTAAGTAGTACATCTTTCACTTCTTTTTACCTGAAAGGAGATTTTTTTTTATTATTATTATTTTTAATAGGAACTTGGAGAGAGGAGAATCTATGCATAGCCAGCAAGGAATGCACTTGTAGATCTAAAGAAAAGGATATGATTGTTTTAAACATGTAAAAAGCAGCTTTACATCTTTATGCCTTTATGGTCGTCAAATGTATTCATATTTTCTATTCCCATCGCTATCCAAAGAACTACAGATAACTTATGTACTTTTTAATCTAGCTTTTAGGGAAATACAGTGTCGACTGGTTGCTGCAGGAGCTTAGAACTTGAGGATCTAACTTGGGCATGCCCTTCACCTTCTGACGCAGAAGTTCAGTATGTGTATTTCTGTAACAGCAATAGCACTTCTCTCTGTGTTCTTCAACATAATTCTTAACGCATTTGGTTTTGATCTTGTTTCTCATATACACTCTGTAGTGTATCAAAACATGAGTTTTTAATAAAGATGTCTTAAGTATTCATCTTCACAGTCGGAATCCTGACATTCTATATAAAATACTTGTGTTAGCATGCATACCTTCTCAAAATAGTAACTATGTTGGTGGAGTTTTTTCTCATTTGGCTTTCAAAAAAATTTCATAGGAAACAACTGGATTCCGTATCTAAATAAGGGGAGAGTCCCTTTGTAGATGAGCTTTACTGATGGTAGAGGTTCCATTCCGGAGTGCATGTTTACCTTGTGTTCTCTGCTGCTAGACTTTACACTTTGAGAGCCGCACAGGGCTTTCTGTACTTTGTTAAATATTTATTCACATGTAAATAAATCACTAAAATAAAAAGAACATTTGTATTTAAATATACTGTAAATTCTGATTATGTGATAATAGATGTGTAATGTTACTGAAGTAATACAAATAACTTTCTGATCAGAAAACATGCTTGTTTTCTGAACTGCTACATTTCTGAAGCACGTACATCATCTTTGAAGAAATGCACAGTCAGACATACAAGATTATTCCAACTGTCCCTTTTGGTTAGCAAGTATTTGCTCAACATGGTGCTGCATTACCTTAAATCCAATGCTAATACAATGAATCATTAAAATAATATGAAAACCCCTTAGTGTCAATTAAAGATTTGTAAAGGTGACAGTCTGGTGCTGAGATCTGGATTTAAAATCTTCAACTTAATATTTTGCTTTCTATGTCTTTCACGTTTGAATAAGCTCAGTTCTGAAACAGTACATCTCAGACTTGGAGTTCAGGGTACACCGTGGTGGCTTTCCAGCCAATGAAACCTGAACATCATCCTCAACAGCAATGTGGGAGAACTGCATGGTCTATGTACTTTTTGAAGTAACCCAATTTTGCAGCCCTTTGTCTTCTCTAACTGTCTTCTATATAATCAGAATTTTAATTTCTTTAGTATTGTTGAACCATTTCATGAGCAAGCATACTAGGATTGCATTAAATTTTGCTTGGCTAGCAGTTTTGTGCATTCTGAAATTTGCATATCCTCCAGCAAGATTTTGCATTCTGGGTTAGTTATATTGCCTGCTCTCTAATTACTTAACTGTCTTTATGTTGAAGGTTAGTTATATAAAACAGTTTACTGTTTAAAATTCATATACAGAAGATTCTCTTTTTGTAATTTGCTTCTGCAGTAGCATAATAGACATCAACAGCTTCTGAGGTGAGAATTTAGGATATAATATGTGGCCAAGGATATAGGCCTAGAGACGTATACAGTATGAACTCTCTTTCTTTTGGAAATAAGTAGAGGGGAAAATAAATGGGTTTTTGATAGTAACCAGATGGACATTCTTTAGAGAGGACTTGAGTTTCAGGAAACACTAAAACTCAGATTCTTGTAATCCACGACACTGTGAGTTGTTGGGAACCTACAGCCAAAATTTGGAGCCTCTTAAAATCAGTAATACCTTTTGAAACTCTTGATTCTAGTGTTTAAATTAAATTGCATAAAATATTTGACTTTATTTTCAGCTGTGAGTGTTTATGGATCATTGTGTGTACTCAGCCCATATGAAAATGAGATGGTGGTGAATGTTTCCTTATGAGCCAATTAAATGAGAAAGCTATATGCCTTAGTTGAATTTGCACATACATGTATAGATCTGAGTAGAGTGAGAAGTCCGTCAAAGATGTGTTTGAGTATTTATTATTTTATAAGAATGTATTCTTGTGTATTTTATAATAATGTAATTACATATTGTATTGTATTACATATGTAATTACATATTCTTTTTGTTCTTGTCTTGTCATTTTTGTAGTATGTTTTACAACCTTTCGTGAAAAGCAGTACTTTTTGTACTCCTCTGGGCCAAATAAGCCTAAGCGTGTAAACTCTGAATAAGGATAGAAGCCCCCAAATCTAAAGTAGATTGTTGCCTGTACTTATTGCAGAGAACAAAGATTTTGGATGAAAAATCTCTTTTGGGTACTAGGCAGGTTCAGAAATGAGTACTGCAAGTTCTGAGTATCACCCCCTGTCACCTCCCACTCACAAAACAATGTTAGTGCAACTTTTTCTCTTGGAAGACAGCTAGTGGCCTAAGTACAGCAGTTGGCAAATTCTTAGTTCACAAGGAAAGTGTTGCATAGTAGGAAGTGATAAAGAAGGATTAAAAAAAAAAAAGAAGAGAAATTTTGAGGAAACAAGGAGAAAAGAAAGCTAGGCTAGGATGGTATGAACAATTTTTTTATTTTTATTTTTATTTTTTTTTACCTTTTGCTGTCCAAAATGGGAGTTAACACTGAGTTTAGGATGTGACTATATTGCAGCAGCAAAGCATGGGAGACAAGAGATACAGAAGAAAGGTGTAACTAAAGGCAAGCTTACCAGGCCAGTGCTCTGGCATGGAAGTGATTGGCAAGGAGGCCCTGTGCAAGGAATGAAACCCTGTCTCCACTAATGTGGAAAATTATGGCTTCAACTGCAAAAGCTGTTAAAACTTGGAAGGAATTAGCATATTGCTTGCACTGAAGGGCACCTGGAACTGAATGGCTAGGTTAAATCATTCAATAATGATTAATGAGATTCATTGCTTAGGTTATACAGCCTTTAAAAATTAAAAGGAATAATTTAAAACTAGACGTAGAGCAGAAAGAAGGATTCATGGCTACTATTTACCTCTTGAATGCAGAAGGTGGAGGAAAGTATTCCTTACTGATACAAGGAGAAATCTGTTAAGTGCTGCTATTAAGTTTAGAAACTAGGAAATTAATTTCTGAACAATTGATCTATGGAATGTTCTTTGACCATAAGAATGTGAACGCAGTAACTGAAGTCTTCAAATGTGAAAGCATGTGCAGAACTGAATTTTGCTGCTGGTGAATCCTTTGCTTTTTACAAAAAAAAAAAAATAAAAATTTTTTTCTGCTTTCCCTTTCATTTCTGTGCTTTAATATATACATAACCTGTAGATAGGATAATCAAGTGATAAATAGAAAGGGAAACAAGAATAGTGACATACAGAGTATTTATTTTAAGTTTTCTTCAGCATGATTCTGGCGGTTACTGAGCTGAATGGTAATGTAGTTTTGGTATCATATCAGGAATAATGTTTGAAATGTTCAAAGGCTGTCATTCCACAAGATGCTTGTGGTACTGATGTGAATATATTTCTGTTTACTTTCAGGTTTTTAGCGGGAGGAGCAGGGAAGTCCCTCCACTAAAATGAAGCATGTGTTCATTAGTATTTGTAGAACTGTAACAATAAAACAGGCACTGACATCATTTATGATATTACTGTTTAAAATAAGTGACTGCATTCAACAAATTCATAGAGGTAGACGATGGGTGAGGTAGGCCCTTTTGGAAGAAGATGTAATTCCTCTGGGGCTTATGGCTACAAATACTAAAATAGAATTTAGCTTTAATCTCTAGAGGTTGAGGTTCCCTAAATTACATTGCTGAAAAAAATCTCTGCTGACAGCATTTCTTGTCTTTTCATATTGCTGTTTTCCCCACTTACTCGATGTCTGTCTTGGTTGTCTTTTGAATTTTGATTTACTTATTCCCTCAATGGAAAGCAAGCAAGTAAGAATTTTTAAAGCTAGACAATTGCTCCATTCTTATCTATATGCATCCATTAGCCTAATGTGGAATGAGAATGTTTAATTCCACACTGCTCACCCCACCCACTCCATATCAGATGGGGTTGTTTTCCCTGCTATTGCTGGTGCAGGTAGCCTAGAAAATCCAGCAGATTTAGTCTGACCCAGTGCCTTAATGTTGTGACCAGAAGCAATGAATGCTTTTTATACAGGTGGCTTTTGTTTTTGTTGTGTCTTTCTATTTTAAAGTTCATTGGTGTTGCGAACATCTAATTTTGATGGATAACTTATGAATTTGGAAGAGAAATTGCTATTTAATAGTGAAATAATTCAATTTTTTTGTAATAAAAGATTGGTTTAGTGTCTTCCCTCAGATTATCGTGTCTTTAAGATTGATATTTCTGTCTTTGATAGCAATTTACATTTTATTTTACATAAATATACAGAACATACATTTTATTTGCCTCTTACCTTATTGCAGGAAGGAAAGCAGCAATCTCGCAGCTAAAAATTCATGGTGGACAGTCCAGCATTAATTAGAAATAAACTGCGTTAGTCATTCCATTTGGTCATTTCATCACGATTCCTGTAGGCTTGCAGCTGATCACTTTGAATCTCATAAAACTAAGTTTTCTTCTCACTTTATGCAAGTCAAGTAACAGGCCACATCCATTTAATGAATCCTTTTCTTAGCAATGAGCTGAACGTGGCATTTGTTTTAGCAGTCATGAAATCACAGGGTGTTGGCGACACGTCCATTACTGGCGTTGTGCACTGTGTTTCTGAGGGCTCTTACTCCACCCAACGCGTTATGTGTATGGACTGTGATGTACTTGTTAAGACTCGTTTTAAAATAAGGGATCCCTTTCTGAAAACAAAACAACAACAAAAAAACAGTAATAAAGGGGAAATAAAAATAGGTCCCTGTTCTGAACTAGCAGAAATGAAAGAAGCAGTGACTCATTCATTTTGTGGCTTGAGGAAGAAAAGCAAAATCTGGATGAATTCTCAGTTCCTTCAAGTCAGTGGAGTTCTCACTGCTGTTTTTGATTTTTACCTCCAGCTGTATGACAGTAAGCGACTATGTGATATTACAGAGAAAAGAGTGGTAGCGGAGGGAAATAAGATAATTAATCATGTCACTTGTAAACTTAGTGTGGAAAGTTTCAAGGATGATCAAACTCTACAATTTAGTATCCGTTTTTATCAGTCACTGCAAGGTTGGCTTGGTTGCGCATTCCGTGGTGTTGGTACTGTTGGTGTATATTCTGTGAAACTCATTCCTTCCCTTATTTTCTAAAAAACACCTTTTTTAAAAAAATCTACTTTATTTGATTGTTTTAATTTGTTTGACTAATAGCTTTTTGAAAACATTTTCGGCTTTGAATTTTACTGTGCCATATAACATGCTCTTTTTTTCTATGACTCTTAGCCAGGATTGTGAGAGAAGTAATGAATAAACCTTAAGATTTTGTTTTGTATAGATTCTGATCGAAAACAAAACCAAAACAGAAATATTTAACTATTTTTGCTATTTGCTCGGGTTTCACAATGAATACAGAGTCTGGTTCCTACTAGATATAATTTGGAGGGAACTATAATATGTTATAAATGAAATGGTAAGCACAGATCATTTCTTTAAAGGAAGAGTGATACTAGCTGTTTAAAATTAAAGCATGCTCATCATCTTTTAGAACATGCTATTTCCAAATCTCTATTTAATTTCTTTCTTTTACAAGGGTTTTAAGAAATAAATGTCAGACTATTCCTGTGTGACTAGTCTATTTTTGTTAGAAGTACCAGGTGTCTGATCAATAGCATGTGCTGGGAAGCATGAACTTCATCTCTGCAGAGACTTTAAATGCACTTATTTTAAACTTTCATGAGCTACAAGTTGTGTGTCTTGTTTTGTTTTCGTTTTCAGCTGGGCAGTGCTAGGCAGAGTTCTGTTATTTCAATACAGATTTAGGACACAGATATGTACGTATTTTTCTGCAGGCTTTTAAGGGCTCAATTTTAAGTGGTAGATCATTATTCTACGCATCAAAAGTGAAGGGTGATTAACTTCGTCTGGGTGCATGCAGTGTAATTTTAGAGGCTACAAATGTTGTTACAAGTCAGGTTAAGGTTTAAAGGTGAAAGTTTGGCTGAGTGAGTTTTACAGCTTTAAGTTAATGTACGCAAACAAAGAAACTCTTGTTTTCTACCCATTTATGTCTGGTGAGCAAGTAGCTAATGTGGTACAGAAAAGAAAATGTGAAGATTGTGCAGTTTGCCATAAAGTTCAAACTGCATACTTATTTCAATTCCTAAGTCCCATTAAGTAAACTGAATCTAATACAATTTTGATTTAGGCTGTTCATCTTCTAAATGTGAAGTGAAATGATGATGGCTTTAAAGTAAAGTGGTATCTATTATAGCTTAACTTTTATACATGAATATATTTTAGATTTGCTCGTATGCCATTAAATAATTCAAAGAACCTATTGAGCTACAACCCCAATAAAACTTCCCTAGTGTATTTAAGCTTTCATTCTAGATAGTTCTTAAGTTTTGTTGGTAACTTGAATTCCTCTCAATTTTCTCACTCGCTGTTGAACTGAAGTATATGGAAATTAGCTATGTGGGATGGGAATGTGTGTTCTTTGAGTGACATGGAAATTTTTAAAAGAAATTGTAACCTTTCTGTGTAAGATACTAGCCTTATTCACTATGTAGAAATTAGAAATAATGAGACAGGTTGGACTTGTCAACGCCAACTCTCACCCCTTTTCGAGCTGAAGTTTTCTTAGAGCCAAACAATTTGGAATTTTTTTTTGAATTTCATTGATCTATTTCATTTACATCAGATATAACCTAAAGAGTGTGCATTTTTATAGAGCCCTGTACTCATGTAAGAAACTGTTCAGTTATGTCTGAAGTGGTGACCCATTCTGACAGCAGTTCTGTTTGCAAATGGCTTGGCATATAAATGGAATAAAACAAAATGTAAGTGATTAATGGGAATAAAAATAAACACTTTCTGGTCTTGGTAAATGATACCTTTAAAGCACAGTGGCCTTGTCGAGCATAATTAAAGCTGTAAGAACTAGGGTAGGATGAGTGGCCTCTATTCTCGGAGGTCACAATTGGAAATACAGAGGTCAGGGTTTTGCACTTAGCCTTATGTAAACAATGTCATGCCCTAGTAAGTGTAAGAACTGATTTAACAAGGTTAAGCTAATTAAAAAAAAAAAAAAACCACCAAAAACAAGCGCACTTACTTGATATAAAAACTTGCTTACAGTCACTGTATCCTCATTTAACCATCTAATGGGGAAAAGCATGCAGGGAAAAGTAAGACCAATGGAAGTACAAGCTTTTATTTATGCTTGCTTGTGGATACCTGTTGATACAAAGTGATTCCCTGGTGTCAGACTCTTATAATAACATTCCTGTAGTTATCCCAGAACCTGTTCCATGAAATCTGCAGAAAAACGGTTGTTCATTTTTGCCTCAGTTTCGAAAGAGACTTGTTTTCCACTATGGAAAACAATACCATGTCTAGGTATTGTTTTATTTTGCTACAGAGCTCATGTCCTTTTCCTTCTTGTGCTTCTGAGTAGTGCTGTATGTCTCCCAAGTATATTAAATCATTGGTTCCATAAATATTTCTTTTTTGCTTTTGTTAGTGGTTTGGATTCTGTATTCAGACCTACATTCATGCATGGTAGGAAAAGAAATTGAAGGGTGTGGAGATATCCTAGGAATTTTCTCTTTGGAATTGCATGAATTTTCTTTCTCTCTCTGTGCCTCGAGCTCCAGCCCTTTTTGTGTCGGGCCTCCTTTCATTATGGTGCGCTGCCAGTCAGAAGGAACCACGAGCTCCAGACAGAACACGCCTCTGACGGTTAAAAGAAGGACGGCTGGCAAGGTCCAGAGTAGTTCAATTGAAAACAGAGTTCTGCAACCTAAAGTCTGGCAGCCACAGCCACCACTCCCTTTAAGAAGTTCCAAGGGCAATTGTTCAGGCTTTCACATGCTTTGTCTAGTCATCCAAAAGCTGTGAACGGGACGGGGCTGACCAGTTAGATCTGCAGTCAGAACTTTCTGGTTGTGTAATCGGTCACCTTTTTATCGCTACAGCGTAAGAGGAATGCAGGCCCTCAGAGAAGAGGAAAGATAGGCATTCAGCATTATGGAGTGTGCAAAGAAATGCACTGTGGTTAGTTTCCAGCGTTCTTTAGGCAAGTTTTCCTTAGCGTGAAATGCTGCTTTAATATAGGTCAGCTTCAACTGTTGTAAATGGGTGCATTTCTGGTGAAGTCAGTGAACCAGTGTTAATTACTTCACTTGAGAGTCTGCCCAAGTAGATGAGCAACGGGCAAATTCAAAGGCAAACATTTATCCTGCAAGAAAAGTTCAAGTCAGTCTGGTGTTTTTTATTTGTTTTCCTCTCAACTCTTCTGAGAAAGAAGTCAACATTCCTACTTCCTGATTGTGTTTATTGCAAGTAGAGTTTTATTCACAAATGAACCATTTGTAAACTGTTGCTGTTTTGAAAATAGAGGGATAATGAGTACTTGAGCTTCTTGTTTCAGATCCTCTCTCTACTAATAAAAGGAGTGGGATCTGAGTTGAGCTGAACGGTGGTTAAGATCACAAACCACCAGCCATCTCTCAGCATGACTGACATAATTAGCAGCTTCTAGGCAGAGGAGACTGAAGTTTCCTTTTACAGAGACTGCTAACATTTGTCCTGTCCCATTCACGGGATAGAGATGTAATGTGTCCCAGGGCTTTTGATATGTCTAGTGAAAACGAATTAAACAACTTTTTTCCCTCCCTCCCTCCCCTACCCCCCCCCCAAGAGCTTACTTTTCTTTATCGTTGGTGCATACCCGATGCTCTTAAATAGTACAAAGAGCAGGGCATAGAGTAGAGTTATGTCTTTGGTGAGGCACATGAGGATGCATGTTCTATCCATGCAAAACTACTTCATCCAAGACGGCCTTTGATCTGGCTGCTCCCTCTGTTACTAGTATATGTTACAGGGGTTTGCAAGAGTTAAACATTTCAGTTGGTCAAAAAATAGTGGCCTTACAGGTCAAGTGAAAGTGGTGGCCCTGTTTTTGCAAGCTAGATGAGACAAAGGTGGTGACTTCAAAAGCTATGTCAAAGTAATTAAGCCATTAAAGTTTCATGATCTAATATTATCAAGTAATGCTATCTATAAGCCTGACATGAGTCAGATGCTTTTAGTACTGGCCTGCACAAAACTTAGAAAGAATATACAATAAAGGGGGGAAAAAACCCAAACTTCTGTAGCATACTACGTACACTATGCACAATCTTCCAATAGGAATGTAAATGATGAAAAATATGCAAGCCAAGCCAATTTCCCCCCTCACCTTTTTTTTTTCCTTAACAATTCAGTACTACCTAGAAACTCTTCAAGACTAGACCCTTCCCAGTGATGGAGGAGGACCAGCTGTCATTTCTAGCTGGGACTCGCCAGAGAATCTCTGAATCATGAGATGTTTCACCTCCCAGATGTATAATTTCAGGGAATATAAAGAAGGATGTGGCCAAATGCAAAGAAAGATCCCTCAATGTTTCTTTTTGCCAGATCTATGGTATACTTTATACATACAAGAAAACTGATGATTGTGTGTGGTTTTGTGTTTACTGTAATCGAAGCATGGTTTCGCTTCTTAAACTCTCATGGGTTGCAGAGGCAAGTCAGATATTTACCATTTTTGGCCCTGAGCTTGCACAAGAACTTATTTTGTTAGGGAGCACATTCACAGAATGGTATTTTTCTTTTATTTTGCACATTGGTAGAACTGCAGCAGCGAGTGGTCTGAAGCCTTGTGCTGACCTGCGTGCCTGCTTGTTCGAAAGTAATTTTCTAGGTCCAGGTCCTCCATGTTGGTAGGGAGTTGAAGGTGCTTGTATGTCAGTATTTGAGAAGCGCTATTTAACATGGTGTGACTGTAAGAGTGATGGCGATGGCTAGTGACCTATGGGTTCTCAGCAACATGTACTAATTACTCAGAAAACAGCCTTGTATACAGTACTTGCCCAGCAGTTCCTTCCTTCCTGATTTGAAATTCCTTAGCTGTGATAGTGGTGTAGGAGAATACAACGGAAAGCTTTGTGATTTAACTCGGTTGTCTGGTTCCTCTGTTTTTTAATGCTTCACTTATGTTTTTAACCTTCTCTCCAGACATCCTGCCCTGCCCTGCTTATAGGGATTTACTTTTAATTACAGCTTGAGTTAACTTTTCTTTGAACATGTCAAGTTATGTTTCTAAAATACATATGTATTTTTTCTTGGGTCAGGTATTATATAATGTATCTGGTATGTTTTGGAACGTGCATAGTTCCCTGGCAACTGTTAAGCAAAATTATGCCTTTATGTTTATTGTAGTGGAGGAAATTATTATTTTACTCTTAAGTTACATACCAAGCTAACTTTTTTTTTAAATATGAAGTAATGCCCTGAGGGATAAAGTGGGATCAAAAGGTGTTTCTATTTAAGAAGTTAGTTTAAATATAGTCAGTGTTAATGTTGTAATTTTGCTAATATTCTTACCCAGTGAAATGACTTGGCAGTCTTAAGGCCTAAAAGCAATTTCTGGGACAGGTGTCAGATGAGGCTATTTCCTTCCAAGCTGTTTTCTATGTCATTACAGACTAAGTCACAGTAGTAGGGATCTATTTGTATCTGGGGCTGAATTCAGCTAAAGGAAATAGTATTTCCAGAATTTGCTTGTGAAAAGTGTCAGAAAGTGTACCAGTGCTAACACACACACAAATTGTGTATAAAGTTTCTCAGTTTTCATGGCTATAGCTCACTTCCTGAAATTAATAAACCTGGTTTACAGGCATACAGGCTTAAATAAATACATGAGCAGAAATTGTGGGGAAAAGTTTGAGAAGCAGATTGTAGTTTTTCTGACTTGGAACCTGACTAGGAGATTACAGTTGAGTGAATGTCATGTTAGGGTTAAATATTTTACACATCCTCTAGCAATGAAGCACTACTTCTGTTTGTTTTTGAGTGTATGTGCATGTTTTTAACTCCTTAGTAAAAATAAATATTTCTATCAATTAATAATTAGCAATCCTCACTGCTATTAACTCCTGTCAGATTATTGAGAAATATTGGAAATGTTCACTGTGTTTATTTTTCTGTACTTGTTGTGTATTGTATAGTACCCTAATTATATTAGGTTGTTAAAATGTTGCCAGCACCCTTCCTATGATAAGATTCACTTATTTGAAAGTACAGTTGGGAATAAGAGTTGGATTCATTTGCTTGTAATTGATAGGCACACTGTCATGATATTAGGTTTACAGTAGGCTGGATTGTTACCAACATTAAAAGTCTCTGCTTGGTTTTTATGTGTTATTTCATACTACTGCTTTATATTTTGAATGCATCACATGTGCTTGAAATGTGTTATAGTTAGAAGTTGTAGTTAATAGTATGTTTTTGAAGTTCAGAACATCTTGTATTTTTTTCAACGTAAAAAGGATGCATTATTTCTTTGAATTCAATTTTAGGAGCAGTAGGAAAAGAATTTTCGAGATTACATCTAGTAACATTTTTTTCTCTCACTGGATGATGATATTCTTACCACAGTGATAAAATCTTAACTACTTTGGTTATGTTTTTTCATCTTTTTCACTTTGAATAGTCTTAAGGAGTAAACCTTTTAAACAGAGATTATATTCGTTTCCAAAAATAAGCTCTTTCTCTCCTTCCTCACTCTCTAGGAAATGAAAGTAATCTGTCAGGGGAACAGACTTCAAAGTGAAGTCAGTATAACTGATAAATAAAATGATGCAAAAATAATTAAATACTTGTCGGAAAAGTCGGGTCAGAGAATCCATATGGCAGATGGTTTGGGTGTGTTCTTATCTCAGTGTCAGCTAAGAGAGAATTGTATTTGGGACCAGGTAACATATCTAGGATAGTAGTTCTCAGTTCCAGTGAACTTTATGGTAAATAGCTGAATATGTGTAGTATTTTTGAGCAGGTACGTAAATAATCAGTTGGAAGGGACCTTCAAAGGTCATTGAGTCCTACTGCCTGATCTCTTCAGGGCTAACCAGAATTTACACTAATAAGGGTGTTGTCCAAATGCCTGTTGAACACTGACACTCATGGAGTATCAACCACCTCTCTAGGAAGCCTGTCCCAGTGTTCGACCGTTCGGCCGTCATGGTAAATAAATGTTTCCTACTGCCCAGTCTGACGCTTCTTTGGTGCAGCTCTGTGCTGTTCCCAGGAGCAGAGCCTGGTACCTCCTTCTGCCTCCCCGCTTTAGGGAGCTGCAGGGAGCAGTGAGGTCACCTCTTGACCTCCTCTTTTCCAGACTGAGCAGCCCGAGTGCCCTCAGCCTCTCCTCACAGGACATGCCTTCAGCGATGTTACCACCTCTGTTCTCCTGTCAGTTTTAAGTCACTCAAATATTTAGCATTTCCTGTATTGCTTTTTTGGCATTGCTTTGTACAAAGGAAATAAATATTACTGAATTATAAATAGGAGCAATGCATGCAAGTAGCAGAGTTTGCTAGGTAGTAATTAATGTTGCTTACTACTTTGTTGTAATTTTCCTAGCTATGAAGCATTGTTACATATATATATGTTTATATATATATAGGATCATTAAATCCCAAAACTGAAGACAATTCACTGTTTTAGGTAAGACAAAAATCTCACCCCAAATTCCTTTGCTGATATGGTTGAATGGATCTTTTTTTTTTTTTTTGCCCAGATCAAACTTACGTATCTTATCTTCAAGATTCCTGGTTAGTGAGTTTGAAATAAATTCGTCTTTGCATAAATAACATAAATAGTCTGTTGTGACTTTTTTTCTTTTGCTTTGTTTTCCCTAGCACGTTCATCCTCTAACAATTTTAGGACTTAAATCCTCTACTACTGCTTATTTCCTATGTCTCAAATACAAGTTCAGGCACTCAAGAGAAATATAGGAGTGGGGAATGTTTTCTGAGACTATATTCATCCTTAAACAAAAAATGAAGTGTCCCAGAATGTTAGTAAAATAAGGAAGTTTGTAGTTAAAACAAAAATACATGCATAATCCTCCAAGCGTGTATTTAAACAGCCTGCTGATGTAACTGGGAAACTTCACACAGGAAAATGTTGTTTATAAAATACTTCCCCCCCCACCCCCCACCAACACACACACATTAGAATAGTAAATGCCATTAAAAAAAAAAATGTATGACAAGCAGATCACTGCATCTCCCATTCATTTTTAAGGATTTCTGTTTGATTCTTTGTACATCTGTTGTTTGAGAAACCAGTTGAAACATCCCTATGTTAGTGCTACAATTTCTGTAGAAAATGCCACTCTTCCCCCTGCCTCATATCTCCATATTTTGCTTGGTTCTGCTGTGTGAGATTGAGGACACACTACCCCTATTATTTCACTTTCCGTATGGGAAATGCTTGTCCACAGACTAGAACTCTGAGCTCATTTAAATTCTACATCGTATACTCGTTACAGAGTAGTATTGCTGTGACCGTTTGTATATATGGACTGTAGTGCCAGGGTCCTCCATTTTTGTCTCTGACAGATTGCGGTACTATGGTGGGAAGCATTTTTATCTTGCAAGTAAAAAGTAGTTGGCTCAGAAAAGTATCTGAGATTAAAGTATTACGAGACATTATTAAAGACACAGTGTACTATTCTACAGAATTCTTTATAGCACTAGTGTTAAGAACTGTATGAAAAATGATTTCCATTTTTTTATTATGATTATTTACTATGTAAATTCTAAAAAAAAACTTACATAGTTCTCTATATAATTATTAAATTTAGTGTAAAATACTGTAAAGATGATAGTGAGTACATGTTATCCAGGTGGCTCTATTGTATTAAACTGTGAACATCTTAGAAGAGCCTCATGGTCTGTTAGTGGTTTGCGGCTTACAACTGAGGATCCATCTTCAAGGAAGGACCAAAGATATAATTATTATCTCATGACAGATAGTAATGGAGAGGGAGAGGACTTCTGGAGCTTAAAAATTGAATTGCTGAAAGTTTACATGTTGCATGACCCTGCACACGGCAGGGGGATTGAAACTAGATGATCTTATTTCACAGTAACAAAGACAGAAAACGTTCTTGAAGATGCATTTGCCATATTAACAGAGGCATAGTTATAACCAAAGAATCTTTTATAATTAAAGCAGAATGACTCAGGTCTTGTGGTAGGCAGGTGGAATGCTTTGTTGTGGGTAATTAAATCATAATTCTCCTACTCTTACATCTTGACCACTTTCCAAGGATTTTTCACAGCAAATGTATTACCTGTGATAAGACCAATCTTGTCTTTGTTTGGCATATGAATTCCTTTTTACATGAGTAATGGCCAGGATTATTAGAACTATGTATCCTTCCTGTCTGAGGATGTTCTATGTTAAGCACCTACTTTAAAATAACAGGATTCAACTATTGCTCCTTTGTTAGTGAAGGAATAGAATAGGATAGTTGGGTAGATTCTGACTTCTTGATGTTCTATATATTTCTGTAATTTAGAAGTGAGTCTTTGAGCTCTGTGTCACTGAATTTCCTGCTTAACCTTATTACTACAGCTTATTTTCAAAGGTGAACAAACACTGAGGAGTGATAGTCGTTGGATATGCATATATACATTTTTCAATAGATTTGTTCTCTGATACAGTGGTATTGATGTTTATTTGTTGAACTTAGCCAAATGCATACTATTTAATAACTAATTCGTAATTCTACTTTAATATTAAATTGATTTTATTCATACTGTATTTGGCTGTTCTATCAGATTCTGTCTACCTTTAACTGTCAGGTCCTATTAAAATGCTTTGTGCCACAGTGATAATATTTGAATTATAAAATCTGTGTTAGGCTTTTTTTTTTTTTTTGCAAAACTTCTTCTTAGTAGAAGCTGACCAAATTAGTTTCAGGATTTACAAAAGATGTTAAAGTTCTTATGCTTTCATTTAAGAATTCCTTAAGAATACCTCATTTTTGTCTGTTGGCATCAAATATTCTTGGAATGTAAATTCAGAGAATGAAAACAAATACAACTACAATTAAAGCACTTAAGAATTAAGAGTTGATAATTTAAAACCTTAGATCATGTTAATAGAGACCTTGCGTTGGAGATGGGAAGGAGCATAATCAGTCATGACTCTCATCTTAAATGGTATAACAATGAGAAAACAGCACTATGTGTTGCCAATTTGTACAAGAAAGCAGAAGCAAAGAAGCAGAAGTTCTTTGATAGGAAAGCCATTAGGTACAACTTTTCACCTGTTAAGACCAGCTGTCCCATGTGGGGATTTTTTTGTTGCTGTTACAGTTCATAAAGCTGTAGCATAAACTGCAAACTCTGATGTTAAAAGTAATTAGTTTTACCAGATATATGAAAAAAAGGTGTTGTGTAAGAAATTTGAATTAACTTCTTAATGTACTTCTTCTGTTTATATTGAGTTTTTAAGTGGCATTTTACAAACCCTATTAATGTACTTCTGCTGTCAAACTGACTAATAGACTGATCTATTGACACCATCTGTCTAAGGAATCCACAGCCGTTGTTTCAATGTCTGGTTCAGTTTTCAATAGAAGAACATTCTTTATAGGAGGAATTGTTTCTGCATTCTTCTCCTTTCTTTTCTGCTCTTTTTCCCCTTCCAAGGATCCTCAATGGTGATTCATACTGGAATTTCCCACTACTTCCCCCTGCCATGCACACATGCGCACTTCCTTTTACACGTCCAGTAAATTTCTCTGTTGATTCTCCAGTATACTATAATATGTTGGCATGTTTTATCACATTATAGAAGCTGTAGGGCATCTGGACAGAAATAAAACATCAGAAGCTATCTTTGCAGATTATTCTCTTAAATTATTTTGTTCTTTTGGAGACTATTTGATGTATATAGATAATGTTTCTAGAAATTAACTGGTGATGTGTTAACCAGATTTAATTGTCTTCTGAGACTCTTAAGAGAGATTTCTGCAAGGTGAAGGAGTCAAATATTACTTAATATACATTATGCATATTTATTTTAAAAAAATGTTTATAATTGAGTAATACAAGGGTGTTTGTGGATAGTAAAGCATACAAGGGTTGATATGCAGTGTTCCAGCAGTAACTAATGCTGTCCAGTCTTGCCATTTATGGTTGGCAAAAGCAGCACAATGCTCTAGGCAAATTACATTGCTAATGGAGATTATTTGGAGGGACATCTACATTTATATTAAAACATAAACTTCTGTAAATATGATGTTCTGAAGCATGATGGAGCTGTAGCTTGGGGTTTGCTGAACCATTTGCTAATATCCATGAAATGAAAATAGTAAATTCAGTCTCCAGATCAACAGTGATTGCTGAAAGATCTACCAAGCTAAAGCAAAATTAAAGTCAGTAGTTCAGCTACTCTCTTGATTGTATTGAGCCATGTAAGGTAACAGCATTTAGAAATCTAAGTTCATCTGCTTATGCATTCTGTAAGATTGTTTTATGTTGAAACAAAATTGAAATGAAGCAAGTGTTTACGTAGATGATGCTTAGCACTCCTCAATCAGTATAGTCTAACCACAGAATGTTTTTTGCTGTGAATTGTGTAAATTTTTGAAAGTAGTTGCTGTTTGTGTCCACTGCATTTCTTCAGAGATCTCTAAGAAAGGACATAGTTTGGCTTTTTCTGAATTTCCTGCACTGGGCTTTCTTAATGATGACATTCAAATGTTCCTAAATTCTTGTTCTCTTGTCCCAGAGAATTAGATCACCCACTGATTTATTCACATTAATGAAATGATTCTGAAGATTCCTTTCTCCATCACAGAAACATCAGTTCCTGTAGGTTATTGTCCCTTAATAGTGTGCTGTCTTCTAAACTGTATTGGGAGCAGTGTTTATTTACTACTACACTTTTGTCTACCTCTGCAGACTTTTTCTCCCCAGTGATTGAACCAGCATACTGTAGAATAATAGGTTTTCATAAGGACAGAAGTCTTCTTAATAGGGGTGCGAGTATTGTACATCAGTGAAGGAGAATATGTAAGTTGTTGCATGGAGAGAGGGGAAACTATAATGATTAGCACTAATAAGCATGCAAGGCTTTTGGCACTTGTGTTCACAGCAGTATTTTGTGGAGATGGCCTCTTTAATGTTATTTGTCTTTTTTCTTCCCTTCCCCTGATAATTCATTCTTGTCATTGTGAGAGCTTTTAAGATAAAAGTAACGATTTTTAGTAATTCATTCTAGGCTTTATGACAGCATTAGCAGGAAGATGGTGATTTTTCTATTGAAGTATACCAAGAAAGACTTTTTTCAAGGTCAGAGATGATCTCTGCTGTGTCTCGATTCTGCAAGTTTACATGACTATTTCTTTTGCAATTAATCGCTAATGATATTTAAATTACAGTGAAATGCATATTTGGGATCTCTTGTACTTGAGAGCTGTGTTTCAGTTGGTTTTACTATTGCATTGTATTTATGGGGACATGAGTGAGATTATATTCTGTGTTTGCCTATCAAACTCTTCTGACTTCTCTTGGAAGAAAGTAATCTAGTTAAGGAGCATAACATTTTTAGTGTACAGCTTCCTACTTAAAAGTCCTGTTTAATTGTTTTTATTGCTTCTAGTTGCATTATACTACTTTCTCAGAACTCAGCCGGGGACATCTGAATGAATGTGGTTAAATGCTTCCTGAGTAATGGTTTATCATTTGATTTGGTGTGTAAGCACACTGAGTTAAGAGTAGAATTTTACAGTCGGGGATCTGGAGTAAACAAACAAAACTCTCCAAGCACCCTCCACATTTTTTATTAAAAATATTTTAAGTTTTTCAGTTTTCAAATCAGCTTTAAGGATTTAGGCACTCATATCCCATTGAAATGCATTTGGACTTAGTACTTTTCATAGCCTAAACTCATGAGTGGATGATTTCAGTATGGGTCTGTAAGCTCATTTATTTGAATTTTGTTAAGAAATAACACTTTTAATGTGGTTATAAAGGCTTGGACAGTGAAGAAAGTAATTGCTAAGAAAAAACATGTTGGGAATCTTGCTTTTTTAGTATTAAGAGCGTTTTGAGACCTTTAGAGAAGGTTGTGTAATGCATGGCACTGTTTTGCAGTGTGTGTAAAGTGTATAGGATAACCATTTGAATGTATATTTGATATATTCAGCTTGTCATTAGAAGAGAAAACTAAATAAATACTGTGTCTTTATTTTTGCACATGCAAGTATTATAGATTATCTTTTACCCAGTTTAAACCCAGTCATCTCTAATAGTCTCCTAATCATGTTGACATTTTCTTTCTGTGCTATCAATTTATTTCTGAGACTCAACTTCTGGTTAGAGGTTCTTAGTAGCTAAGCATTTTTACAGAAGTTGGTCTCTACTGAGGTGAATAATACAAGGTCAAAGCTTCAGTAGCTAGGCTTTAACCCAGTCCTTCATGCCTTTCTTAATCAGTTAGCAGGTGACTTTCTGGAGAATTACAAGTACAAAAATGGAAGGTTTTTTTTTTTTTTTGCATCGTTGCTAGTACTATACTGCCAATTTAAAGACTACTACAGCAGATAAAGTGGTCCTCTTTTAAACAGGAGAAAAGGTGCTTTTTTTTTACTCAAAATTATTCATGTTTTTAGTTTTCTGTTTTGAAACTTATCTTTCCTCTATACTGTAGGGTTTCTGTGTACTTAATAGAAAATGTCAATTTTGACTTCAAAATGCCAACAAGCACTTAGTGTTTACCTATAGTAGCTTCATTTAAGCATAAGTCAAGAGAGGTGCTAGCAGGTCTTCTCACCACATCACAGAGAGAAGAGCATATGGTTGAGTGGCATTCAGTCTTTGCTAATAGCTTTGCGCTCTCCATGAAACGCTTTTCATTTGCTCTTAATGATAGGTGAAATATTTTAGACCTTTTTATTTTGCTTCTAAATCTTATGTGCCATTTTTCATTTTATATTTCTTTTTCATTATATTATATTTTAAAGTTCATGAATTATTTGCTCTTTTGATCATAATGTTTTCTGATGGTGATGTGCTATGTTAGTATTTAAGCAGTTGATGCGAATAAGGATGTTCTAGTTTTTCTCCAGTGTTTTCTTCCAAACGACCTTGAAAATTAACTGTTTATTATGGTCCTTATGAAGTCCCAAATAGTGTTGAATCAATCCTATGTAACTTGACTATTCTTAATTGCTTCTGTATGTGAAGTCCTGTAGCTATTACAGTGTAGTATTCCTAATGCAGATATACCAGTTTATAAATACTTCTGATTAATTACATTACAGAACAAATTAAAAGTAAAATTTTAAAGCGCAGTGGGCTGACAATTCTTTTGAAATAGATCTTTTAGCACTGCTTAGCTTTTGCTTTTAATCAAAACACTGAGGGAGAGTTTACTGTTATTTAAAGTACTAATTTAAAATAAAGACAGATTAATTGTCATAAAACTGCCTTTTAAACTGATGCATGTGCTGTAATGCCTGCTAATTAGGCATATAATGGTATATTAAAGAATAGAAAGAATGAGATTAGTGCTTGCCCTGTAGAGAAGGGACAACTGATATCCGTTAATGAATTTAAACCCCTAACCATGCATTTAATTCTCAGCTTTTGCACAGGGTACCAGAGAGCAGCTGTGAGCCTCAAGGCCTAGTGGGTCTGACTAATTAGTCCCACTGAAGGCTTTCAGCCTATTCAAGAGGGCTTAATTTAGGTTCTGGGGGTTTGTTTCTAATACCTGTTTACATAAAGCTGAGAAGTCCATATACTGGTTGCCTTTTAGAGTTCAGAAAATATGTCATGTGTACATTTGTACGTACATGGCCTTGAAAACCTTTTTGGGGAGGGAGGAAAAGAGAGCATGCCTAAAACATCAAGTAGTCCTTTGTAAGGATGAAAATGGACAAAATCAGTCTTTGAATCCACCTCTTGAACTGTGGTTGATAGCCTGCCTTTGCTATAACACAGATGTATGCGAACAGCAGTGTAAGTTTCTTGTGAGATTATTAACGTTTTGGGTTGACGGTAAAGATTTTGGCCTACTTCTGCCTCTAGAGAGATTGAGCAAGTTCCTCATGGTGTAGTCATGGGAGGAAGGAAGGAGATGGTACTAGGTTTAATTGTCACCTCCAAACCCTTCTTGTAATAATTAGAGAGTAACATGCAGTCTTAGGGAACTGCCAGCTTTACTGCATGATCAGACGCATTGCTGTTGTCCTGAGTAGTAGAAGGTGAGATACTTGCACCTGATTAAATATATGCTATGTGGATATAGGTAGCTTTTCTCTCAGCATTTCTACATCCTTGTAAAATTCTAAACTTGTAAGAAGTTTAATTTGTTGGTAGGAAAACAAATAGTATCAATCAGTCTTACAGAGAAAAATAGCTTTCTTTTGCTAAAGCAACTTAGTGTTGCAGCAGATTGTGCGAATCTAGCTGCCCAATTTTAGTGGATTTTTTGCTGCTTTTTCTGCTTGCCTACCATTACATTGTGAAAGAAGCATTGTGCAGAGAAGTAATCTATAATTTTTAGATCAACTGATAAAGTTCGATGACATTTTTTGGCACACCCTCTTCTACAGTTTATTAATTCCTGACATAATCTATTTTTCTTTACTGCTTGAATTGCTCTGTCACATACCGGCTTCTGATAGAAGTAGTAACAACAACGATTTCTTTCCCTTACTTTCAAAGAGTTATTCTCCTTAATCATTTTGAGGCTTCTTCGTAATTTGTATTCATATGCCATATGAGCCTCTTCTTACTGGTCTGTAGTTGTATAATGCAGTACAAAGTTGTATAACTCTGTTGTCTCATTGTTTTCATTTGTTGTTGTCTTTTATGTTCAATGTTCTCGTGCCTTTCTTGAGCAGCTCTTCTGAACCCTTTGGGATTTTTCTCTGCCCTCACTTGCTTCTTACATTCATCTCTTCTACTTTCCACTCAAAGCCCCATGGTTATGTACACCTGGCTTCAACTTAACTGCTAAGAAGACTCCCATCACCCACCCAAAACTCCTAGAAAAAGGACTAGCTAGCGTGGCAGAGCTCGGCAAATGCAAAAGGCTTAAACCCTTTACCCCAGAGGTTCAAATCCTCTCCCTAGCTTCCTCGATATGACATGACATAACCTAACAAACAACCTAATTATATCCTTATCCTATGTACTCCCAATCCTAATCGCCGTGGCCTTCCTAACACTTGTGAAACGAAAAATTCTCAGCTACATACAGGCCCGAAAGGGCCCAAGTATCGTGGGCCCTTTTGGTCTACTCCAACCTATTGCAGACGGAGTAAAACTGTTTATCAAAGAGCGCATCCGCCCATCTACATCCTCCCCCTTCCTCTTCACCATAACCCCCATTCTGGCCCTACTTCTAGCCCTCACTATCTGAATCCCCCTCCCACTGCCATTCCCCCTCGCTGACCTCAACCTAGGACTTCTATTCCTCCTAGCCATGTCAAGCCTGACCGTCTATTCACTCCTCTGATCAGGATGAGCTTCAAACTCAAAATACGCCTTAATCGGAGCATTACGAGCTGTTGCTCAAACAATTTCATACTAAGTCACCCTAGCCATCATCCTCCTAGCCACAATCATACTTAGTGGCAACTACACCCTAAACACCCTAGCCATCACCCAAGAACCCATCTACCTCATCTTCTCCTCATGGTCCCTTGCAGTAATATGATACATCTCTACCCTCGCCGAGACCAATCGCGCCCCATTTGATCTAACAGAAGGGGAATCCGAACTCGTCTGAGGGTTTAATTTTGAATATGCTGTGGGGCCATTTGCCCTATTTTTCCTAGTGCCTCTTTTTTCATTCCTTTTGCCATTTTGACATCTAAATGTTGATCAGTTTCTCCTTCGCCACTCTAAACTCTTCAAACAAACCTTTAATAATAGTAATTCACAGGCAAGTTGTTATGCTAGCTTTTAAGAGCAATTTAAAATGTCCAGATAGAATTGCACTCCTGACTTCTTGCTTTTGATCAAAAAACTATTTTTTCTAACTTTTTCTCATACTGTTAAAATGTTCTTCACTCTTTAAATTTCATCCTCAACAACCATGGCCTGCCATCCTTCTTTAATCTTTTTTTCATTACACTATAAGCTTCAGTAGGCATAGTCAACAGCATTTTTTATTTATCTGTAAATTTCTCCCATTTAAGCTTACCATGGAAGCTATAAGGAATACCTTCATTAATGTTCTGGTTATGTCAGGATTTGCCTTTAAGGTTGAAAATTGTCTGAGGTGGGCTGCATGCCTCTAGGGATTTGTTACTAATCCTTTAAAAGGACATTTCAAATATTTTGTTTTCTAAAAGTATAAATTACTCCAGACAGTTATGCTTAAAATTGTGGTTCGATACTTTTTTTTGAAGAAGTTAATAACTCACTGAATACTGGTGCTGTTTAAACATCTTCCTTGAGTCTGCCTATCAAATAGGACATCTCAAAAGCTCTGTTTTAGATGTTTAAATACCTGTCAGGCTGTTGAACACTTAGACTATTAGCTACAGATTTTTCCTGAACAGCGAATTCTTCAGATAGTCTGTTAATGTTTCCTTTCACCATCTCTTTTACTGGTGACAACTTTTTAGAGTATGTCTATCATTTTTTGCTCCTGTTAATTCTGTATAGAGAGATTAAATATAATTTTCATGCTTGAAACTGAAGTTAGTGTCTACAGTTAGTGCTTTGAAAATTAGATTTGTTTTGAAACAGTTGCCTTTGAGTTTTTTCTTCATTCACAGAGTCTGTTGTTTTTTGAGATAGCAATGCTTTTTCTGTGTGTTTATGCCTACTTGCACTGTTTATCTATCTGTATCTGTGTATATATGGTAGAATCTTATCAAGAGGGTACGTGGCTATGTTGGGAAAGCTGGAGGGAGTATTCAGCAATCTTCCTGAAGCTGTAATGTTAAAGTGATGGTTCTTTGCACTGTTCTCCTGTCTACCTGTATTGGGAAACTTTACTGGGTATAGATCAAACTGTGGCTGGGGCAGTGCCTTTTGTAGCATGTAATATGGCCAGCCCTTGCCTTCCTTCTTTTCTATGTCTAACAGTTAGCTCATTGGCTGAAATACTTAGCTGTAAGATAACATAGAAGTTCCATTGAGCTCCTTGTTTGTGCTTTCTGCTGTATAAAAAGACCATGTTTTTCTACCACGATCACTTTAACATAGCTGTTACTTACAGTGAGCCAGTTTTTCATCTGTACGCATCTTTGTATTATTGGATAATTAAGAAATTTGACTGTGTGCACTGGTTAAAGTATATGGAGCTGGGCAATTTCCTGTGTAGCTCTGTTTTTGGTTATGATCTTTCCAGAGAATTTTGCCTGTAACCTGATTCAAAGGTCAAAGTATGAGAACTTCAGATGACTGAAAGTTTATGAAAGAGTAAGAGCTTTTGTAAGAGTAAGTAAGCAAGCCTGAATTTTTCAAGGCCCTGTTTTTGGAAACTTTGCAGTGGCCACTGAATGATACTCGGGTCTTCAGTATGGTAGTTTGCAAGCCGTAGTGCCATTTTTCCACTGTGACCAGAACTAAAATCCAGTTGGGATTGTATAGGAGTGGCAGCAATGATGGTGAAAATTTGTAATGATTTTTCACTGTATGTTCATCGACTGTACTCTGGAATGGGAATTCAGAAATAGATGTTAATGGTAGCATTAGCTCTTCATCCCTCAGAGAAGAAACAATTATTGAGTGGTAGTTTTCTGGGCCTGTACTACTGTACGTTTAAGAAAGTCCTGGGCCGTTGTTTTCTATGCAATGCAGTTCATCAACAGTAGGATGTAATGTGAGAATTATGAAGTTATGGTTTATATGAAGGACTAGAAGCAGTTGTAGAAGAAGAGATCACTATTCTTCAATTTAAATTCGAAACCAATGAAATCTTTAAAAAGCCAGTGAAGCAACTGGTTTGAGTAATGTGAAATTCAGACATCTTATAGTTGAAGAGAAAAGGTTACACAGTTGCTCTGAAAAAGATGGTTTTGACACCATTGATATGTGGAAGTTTATTTTTAGTGGAAGGTAATGTTTGCTGTTTTGACAGAGCTTTGTTTTTGTGGAAGATAGCAGTAGAAGGAGATTTTTAAATCACTGAGCTGTGATGTGCTGTTGATTACTATGCCAAGAAACTCTTGGCTTTCTCAGACAAATAGTGTGAGATATATTTTGTAGAGTATGTGACTGAACCACATCTATATGGGAAAGGTAGAATATACCCAAGGTGTATTTTGAAAATACTGTATTAGTACTAGTTTATTGCTCCAGACAGAATCATCTCTCACTGAGTCACTGAGACTTTGTTGTCCAGCCCTGCATTCCAGTTCCCTTACCTGTGTTCTTACCAGTTCAGCAGATGTTTCATTCTAAACCTGTGGGATCAGAGGTCATTTTTTTTCTTCTTACAAGAGAACAAATGTATTGTTTTCCACTGAGGGCATGCTGTCTTTCATGATTGACACTTAGCTTTATGTTTGAATAAAATAAGTTGGGGAAAGTAGATGTGGATAGAGTTTTTAAATATGTGGCTATTTGATTTGGTGTATATTATTCATTTTCCATAAGCATAAAATACTTTGGAACTGATCTGCACATTTTATGTATTTTAAACTCATTTTTAAGTAGTTTTTTATTTGAATTTAAATTTCCATTTTTCCTTATGCAACTAAAACATGGTAGTAGCATGTTATTGCAGGAGCGACTCATAAATGCTTGGCATTTTTGTAATTGTTCAAAAGTAATGTTTTACAGCAAGTCAGATTGACTTAATTGGAGTGACATAAATTTGTCTCAATCTATATGTTTAACACATTAAAATAATAGCTATAAAGTAGCTAAGTTACCTCACTTCTATTATGATTCTTTTTATTCTGTTGTTAATCTCCCCTAAATTATTAGCATTAACTAACTAATTAGAGTATTAGCTTCAAATTTATTCCTGAGCCGACATACTCTCGTACAAATACCTAACATTTGAATTCCTGAGGGTAGTTCTGGTATTTCATTCACCCTTGCAGATAAAACACATCCATAATTGTGTTTAAAAGCAGGAGTTTGGTGAGGTATTTTGAATTCCTATGTTTCTCCATTTATTCTTGTTTTTAAAATAAATTTAATGTCAATTATATGAGATTGGTACAGGCATAAGCTTAGGACTGCTGTTGATGGTTATAATACTACACTTCTGTTATCTCCGAGTTGAAGCATGTTGCCTGATACAGCTCAGAAGAGAAAACACAGGGCTTTATTGAGGCTTGCTGTTGCTTTGAATTTTGTGTAATCCTGAGGAAATTAGGATCCTTTCTCCCTTTCCTCTGCATCTCTTAAACATTTGATAATACAGCTCAGTAAGATCAGATAGTCTCACCTTGGATCTGAAATTGGAAATATTGTCAAATGTGGAAGGTGTAAGTCCAAAACAGTGTGTGGACAATCCCTCTGAAATACATAGGTCACTCTGAAAGTAATGCCTCCTATTTATTTCCACGGAAACAACAAGAGTTGCAAGCAGCACAACAATACTATTTGATAAAATTCTTAGCTACAGACCACTTGTTTTCAGCAGTCACCACCATTAGCTGTGCATTTTTGTGAACAATAAACCAAATCCTGCATGCTGTCCTGTAAAAGTCTGCGCAAGCTGAGGTGGCCCCCTGTCACCACTGCTGAAACACACCACCTACTGCCTCACTGTGCTCGCATCTACTTTTTGGTCGCCAGAAACATTCAGTAAGCGTCAGTGAATGTTGATGGGTGGTGGTTTTTCCACATGGAGGGATTCAGTGATGCACCTTTGCTTCATCTGCACTTCCATATCAGACACCATTTTGTCAGACCGCCTCTGCTGCCATCTGTCACATGGCAGCAAAATGTAATGGAATATTGGTGGGAAGGTTCAACCTCTACCGCCAAACCACCAACATCCACCTCTGATGTCGTGGGCCAACATAAGAACATGGGAGGCATTACTTTCAGAGCAGCCCTAGTACTTTCTTTTAGTTACTGCTGTGTAGTTTTTAATACTTTGCAGTGCTAATAGCCTGTAAATCTGTGTCATCTCAGTTTTAGGGTTCTTAAATGCCGTTGTGGTTAGCCCTCCTTAGCTGATGAATTCAGGACCAAAATTGCAGCTCGTGCCATTATCTCTGCCAGTAGCTCTCAGATTGCCAATACATATTTCTATCCAAATAGGGGCCATTTTAAACAACCTGAAATGTGTCATCCATGTGAAATTCTTCCGTTCTGGCTGAACTGGAGTTTCTAATTCCACTGTAGAATTGCTTATTGCTAGTAGATCTCTTACTCCTCTAGCCATTCACTTTTTTCTTTTCTCGTCATTTTCAGTTCCTTTTTACTTTTGAACAGCAGAAGTCACCTGACTCTCCTAAGAGACTCTCCAGTCTAATTTAAGTTCTGCATCAAAAGCTTTTCTGTCTATATAATTGCAAATCCTAGGCATTTATACTTTTAGCAGTTCGCTTGGTTCCTTCACTGCAGCTAAGAACTCTCCTTTCATTTTGTTGACTTGTCATTGTTTTTCTCCAGTTCTGTTTTCCTGTTCCAAATTATAAATTAGTGATTCACAAGCCATGAGATGCTTCTACTGTATGGAATATAACAATGGAAGACAAGGATTGAAGATGGACAGGAGGAGAGTCTGATGGTCTCTTCTTTGGTATTAATCTTACTCAATAGAAAAGAAAGCACTGGCAGTAATATTGCTTGCGTGACTCATGCCAGTCTTTGTCACCGCACCTTCTCACTTCCTATGGTTGATTTTCCCTTTCAGATATGTCAGTGAAGCTGCCAGCAGATACGAGCTCTTGAACCCACTTTTGTAAGGAAGTGAGATATTAGGGAAGAAATGCACAGCAAGGTTTGCTCTGAGCTGTCTTGTACTTTCCTGTGAAGTCCCAGGTCCTCCGTTTCACTGGTGATCAGTTCCAACATCACAGCTTAGAATTATCCAATTACCATCAAATTCCATCCCTTCAAAATATGCTGCCAATGTCTGATTCCCTAGTGGTCCTGCAATTACTTCAGTACACCTGATATACATGGTCTTTTCCTAATCCTCTGTTTCCATTGCCTCTTCTTCTTCCTAAGCCATCCCTTTATACTCTTGACTGCAATTCCAGGGTCATAGCTCTAGCAATATTGCAGTCTTCTCTGTGTTCTCTGTACCTGCCTGACTTCATTGCTTTACTCATCCTGCAGTTTATTATGAATCACCTCCAGCAGTTGGTCATTTTCAGACTTTCACATCCCAAGCTCCAAAGATGACCTTGCCTTCAGATCCATCTCTGTCTGTTGTGCTCTTCTTCTGTGCATTATTCCAGTGCCAGAAGTCTCTTCCAGCATAACTGCAACCATTTCAAAGGAAGAATGTCTGATGAAGTAAGCTTCATTAGCTTTGTATTTGTTTGTGAAATATAGTGTGGTTGCTCACTGTGTCACAGTTAATTTGCAATGTTAATAAAAATACTCCTGTAATTTTATTAATCTTTAAGGGAGAGTACTATTCCCAAGTAACCAGTTAGATGTGGGATAATTTAATTTTCATTGAATGAGGGTTGGTTTCAAAAGTCAGCGCTCTAGATACTGCTATCTCAGACTCCAGTATCCACAAAAGTCAGATGGGATAAATATCTTTCTGGAGAGCAGGACTGAGGGAAGGAAATAAAACTTAACACTTACACTGGGAACATCACCTACTGCCTGAGGTTTTATGCAAATGTCTCTTGTAATATCGCAGCTCAGTATAAATGTTGTTACTTAAAATTTATATTCTAGCTACATTTAATGAATAACCACGTAATGACTTATTTATGCTAACTGCTGGGTAAACCAGTAGCATGTGTTTATGTGATGAAAGTTCTCTATACAGCTGTGCCTCTTGAAAACAGTTTCAAATTCAGTTTCTCCAAAAGCAATTTTAAAGAGTCATATTTAATTTTGGATTAAGAAACTAAAGCATGGTTCTTAGAGTTATCGTTTCCAGTTTCTTTTTAAAAATGAGAGCTAGGCTGATTTAGCATTTCCTGGGAAATATAACTTCCTTGATTAAAGCAAAATTCGTATTAGTATATGTGCAATACAGTATCTGCCAATATTTGTTTCATTCTACCAGACAGAATATTTGGATAGCTCTGAGATGCCATCATCATTTCAAAAGACTTTCTGACTAAAAGCTTATAGCATCTCTTGACCTAATCATTTATGTCCTGAGTTATTGCAGAATAAAGAACAGAAACAAAGCATTTGAAACAACATAATATGTTGCTTTTGTTTTTCTCCCTTGATTGTTTAGCTTATTGCTTTAATAATTTAGCTATCTCCTATGCAGTTCTCTAATTTAAGGGCTGCTCTGTCAGTAATGCCTCATACTTTATTATGTTGACATGCGATGTTAGAGGCAGATGGTGGTGATGTGGCAGTAGAGGTTGCACCTCCCCACCTATATTCTGTTACATTTTGTTGCTGTGTGACAGGTGATAGCAGAGGGGCATAGCAGCTGTGAAGCAGTGGATCACCTCTGCTGGTCAGGCTTGTATGAGCACAGCATGCAGGCTCTTCATTGCTGGCAAAAATGCATATCTAATGGTGATGACTGTGTTGACAAATAGTATTTTGTAGCTGAGAATTTTCTTTATCAGGTAGTATTATTGTTCTCTTTGTATCTGTTGTAGTTTCCATGGAAATAAACAGGAGGCACTACTTTTGGAGCAACCTATATACAAAAGTATCACGTAAATTTTATGTCTAAAGCTGTGCATATGTTACATCTTCTTGCTGTACAAGAGCTGGACACTAGATCAGTCTGGATCTGAGGCATTTTTTGGTACTGCTCCCATGCAATCTCTTGCCTGGGGAAAGAGACAGAGCTTAAAACTCTAGGCTCTTTGCGGTTATTCTAGGTTTTTTTCCAACTGTAAATGTGCAGTAAATTACAGGCTTCTGACATCTCCTGATAGTGTCATAGACAAGACAGAAATGTAATATATAATTCATAGTGTGTTAGCAACATAATACACTTTAAGGTTATCTTTCAAAGCAGAAAAATGTTTTGTGAGTGCTTGCAACTAAGTTTAAAAGCCACTGCCCACAAAATGTCTTTTAAGGTTTTATAAACTCTTCATATTTAAAGTGCATCTTTTTTTTTTAACTTAGAAATACATCCTAGTAACGGAAACAATGATGGAAGATTTACTTATCATTTCATTTTAGGAGCAGAGACTCCAATGTCAACTAAAGGACAAAAACAAAAGGATTCCTTGGCATAGAGGTGTAAGCTGGAAAATGAGAACAAACAAACAAAAACAAGAAAACACTGACAGCAAACTCTTTTTGGGGAACATCACAATAATTTCATAGTGGGGGTGATAGTGCCCAGTGCTTTTCTTGTTCTTCTGTTTTCAATTGTGTACTAAGAAAAAGAAGAGAAGATGTTTTTCTTCACGGGGAATGAATTGGGGAATTTCAACTTCTGCTGATCTGAACTGAAAACCTTGCTTGTCACTTTTTATAGTATCTCAGATATTGGAGAGATCTGGACCTGTTCCCAACTCAATATTTGGAAGCATTAAACACGCCTTAAAATGCATTTCAATAAACTTATATACCTGGGTGGGCATTGATCTACTGATGCAACAATGCTGTTACGTTCCAGCCATTCATTTTTCTCTTTAGGATACAAATATCAGCTCATTTGCAGCAGTGTAACACCTCACTCTGCAATCTTTTGTTCATAAAGGTGGCATCATTTTAAAGCATATTTGGAAATGTGCACAGACACAACTGTGCAAAGTTACAGCAGGATTTAGGTATGAAGCATAACTTGCATTTTTTTCCCCAAACTAGAAGTTCACTACTCAGTTGTTAAGGATCAACAGCTGTTGTAAATAAAACTCTTCATAACTGTGCAAAGAGCTACTTTGTGAGTTCAGAGTGATGCAACTCTATTCTCATATTGGAGTGTTTCAGAAATACCAGTTCAATGCAGTTTTGGCTCTTGTGCTTTGTGCCAAAGTAGAATTCAAAAGTGAAATTTCTTCGCTTTGCTGAATATTTTGGGAAAATCTGAAGATATAGGCACGCTTCCTTAATTATTCCATGCCTTTGGTTATGGGTAGAAGATTGCAACATCTGTAAAGGAAATTCCAAAATACTTGCTTTTTGAAATGCAGTATTGCAAGCTGCCAAGTTTGGGAAAACAGATGTTCTATTTAGACTGGACTAGGGTGGTATATAAAGAGTAAAAATATTCTAAAAATAGGAGAGACAAATGGAGTTCTTCAGTCATAGAAGTAAGAGAGAAAGCAAGTGAACATCTCAGTGGGCTTTTTGTCCTCTTTTTCTTTCCTTGAGATTGATCTGCTGTCTGTGAGAACAAGTAAACTCGATAGGTTAGATTTCCTAAAATCATTAAGGTTGGAAGGGACTACTAAGATGATCTAGTCCAACCATCAGCCCATCACCACCATGCCCGCTAACCATGTCCCTAAGTATCATATCCACTCATTTCTTGAACACATCCAGGGATGGTTACTCCACAGCTCCCTGGGCAAACTGTTCCAATGCTTCACCACTTTTTTTTCTGAGAAGAAAAAAAACCTGAACCTCTCCTGGTGCAATTTAAAGCTGTTGCTTCTCGCCATATTACTTACTACCTGGGTAGTAAGTAAATGAGGCTGACCCCCACCTCACTGCAACCTCCATTCAGGTAGTTGCAAAGAGCGATAAAGGTCTCTGTGGCTTGTTGTGTGTCTGTGTAGAAAAGCCTCTTCAAGAAAAATACTTTGATTCTTCTTTAGTTAGTTCTCTTCTGTGACATGGTATCTCAGTGCTTTGTAGTTTGCTCTTGAAACAACATTTTAAGTCCCTCTGCTTCTTAACCATTTATGGTTTGACAATGTCTATGTCAGAATTTATGTATGAGTTATATGCGCTGCCTGTGGGTATATTTAACCTGAGAAGCAGAGAGAGATTTCTGATTGCTTGAGCAACTACAGAACATCTTCCCAATCAGTATAAACAAAACCACAGAAAAATTCCAATTTCTGAGAAGTTTCTGAAAGAGATTAAGTTACGTGGAATGGAAGTGCAGGTAAATTGGGTTTACTGATAACCTTATGAAGCATAATTATTTGCAAGAACTAGCTAGCATTAATTTTAAAGCTGTAGCTTTGTTTATTAGTGTTTAATTAATATATTTTGTAACTCAGATTTTATGTTGTGATATAAAGCAGTTCAGTAAAAGAATGGAATGGAGATCAAGTGTTCTTAAGGTCAGCATTAAGTGTTGTAGCTGTGAAATGGGACGTGAATGGGGCCTTCCTCTTTCCTCCCTCACAGGGGACCAGCAGCACATTTGTTCTCCCAGTCAGCAGCTTTCCTATTCAAATACGTATTCCCTGCTATTTTTCAATGCTTTGTATATTGTACCAATAAGAAGTTTTAAGGCAAGGAGAAACACAGTTCTTGCCTTTGCAAATTTAGCATTCGTCTAATGCTAGCCTTCTTTGAACCTTCATGCCTATGTATTTCAGTGTTTGAATTCTTGTAAAATAGTTGTGGCACAGACTAAGAAACTGGAAACGTGATTTCATATAAATGTTCTTTTAAGTAGCATCATGAAATAATTAGTGTAGTATAGCATACTTTAATTGGTGGCATCCTGTTGACTTTTTATGAAAGACTTGAATAAGAAGGAAAGCAGAGAGCACAAGTTGGGTAGTTCCTATGGCACAGTGCTGTCATCTTTTAGGGCAGGGAAGAAGCAGCTCTGTTGTATATTTAATGGCAGATCCATTGTGTAATAGGTCTTCTGTTTTGATTATTACTTTTTTAAAAACTAAATATCCCTTTGGGATGGGTTTTTTACAGGAAAATTACAGGATTAGTGCCCACTGCATGACTGGTAATTGAAGCTGCTACCCCTCTGTAAAGCATAAATGCAGCTTAAATAGGCTAAATGGAAATAAAGTAATTTTGTTTTAAATAAGAACATATAGATATGTGGAAAGATTATAACTTGGTTGTAGCAGTTGCCACTAAATCTGTGGTTGATGCTTGCTATGTGCCAGTCAATTACTCATACAAATTTTTGCCCCTTTATGCTTCAACCAAGTCTTTTAATTTTCTCTAGAGGATTACTTTATAAAAATGACAATTTAAAATAAATAAAAAGGGACTGTTTCTGTCATTTTAACTCATCTAATACTATCTACCACAGAAATATCAAAAATGTATGATCATTCCTGGAGTTTCCTGAGAACCTGACCTTATATTAGCACTGTTTCCCACTCATGAGTCCCAAGTCCAATTTTCAAGCAAGTTTAGAGGTCAGTCTTTAAGTCTTCCTTCTATACAGTACTTTCAGTTAGCGTACGGTGACTTGAATGTTAGCATAGAAGTATACATACAGTATATGAAAATGGTATTTCATTTGTTTGCAGTCTGGGCCTGGCTGACAGAAACAATACAAGGCTTGTACTGTGTTGCCTGCTGGTTGGCTATCTGTACAAACACAAACCTATGATATGTATTATCACGTACGCAGACTTTGGCTTTTGAAACCATTCTTAACTATCTTTAAGCATTTTACTACACTTTGGTTTTGACTTTCTAATCCTCTTTTTCTGCCTCCTTCCTTGTAAGGTACATAAGAAGTAAAAATATAATCAAAATGAAGTTTTTATCCCCGTCTCGGCCATATGACAGTTACCATATGTTTTGTTACCATATGACAGTTGAAGTTTATGAGGGGTTCTTCGCAAAAGCTGTATGAAAGGAGACACAAACACACAGTTTGCAATGAATGAGATGTGCTTTCTGGGAAACCAGAATTATATTACAGATGTTTGGCTATTGCAGGAGATCGATGCTGGTTGGTACAGTTTTATTTGCTTGTACTAACAGCTCTCATTGAGTTTGGCCTGTGCCCTCACTGTTAGAAGGTGCAGCTCAGGATCTGTTCGTTTCTTTACAGTTCTGTGAAGCCAGCTAATATATTCAGGAGTCTCCTGGCTTCTGTTCTATCTGCCCATCTACCTTTCTCACATACTTGTTGTGGGTGATAGTATTTGTACAATATTTAGGTTTGCTTAAAGCAGCATTTTGCAATATTTCAAATATCTGAACAGAAATCATAAAGTTAAATGAGTGATAAGGTACCTTATTTAAGAACACTAAATACTATACTAATTGTAAGAGAACTAAAGAGTAGCTTTTATTGCTACTTGAGTTATTTCATACTTAATGATAGTAATGTTCATATAAATCTCTCGTTTTGCTGCGTAGAGAGGAATGTAGGCATACTTTAGAGTAGTCAAGCCATAGTAACCGTCGATTTTGGGATGGTGTGGTTGGTTCCAGCATTAATGTAACGTTTTATTTGCATTGCTTATCTTTGGGCAAAATTAAGGTGAAATAAACTTTTATATAAAATTGTGTATTTCACAATTTTTGCCACTTATATTTTACATATATAATACAAACACACAGTGGTGTCAGTGGCAATGGGTCACCTCCACTGGTCATTTTTATGCGTGCAGCACACAGGCTCTTGTTCATTGCTAGTGAAAATGCTTAGCTAATGGTGGTGACTCTGAGAAAATGTTTTGTAGCTGATAATTTGCTCTATTAACTAGTATTATTGTGCTCTTTCTATCTGTTTTAGTTTCAGTGGAAATAAATAGGAGGCATTACTTTCAGAGCAACCTATAGATATATACATCTTTATATACTATATAATATTTATGCTATATATTATATAGAAAACAGATCTCTCTCTGAGACTTTCCTGTCCTTGTCTTCTCCCCTTTCAAAACTAATTTGAGTTCTTCTGACCTGAAGTGAATAGATCTCTTACGTTTTTCTGGTTCTTCATAGCTTTTCAAACGCACACTATTAATGCTAATGAAGAATTTTGGCATCTAAAATTTTAATAAACAGGAATTACTTAAGAGACTAATTTTGACCCTTGTGAAGTTGTACATAAAGAAAGAGAGAAATAAGGAGGAAAATAGTAATTTGAAATAGAAGCAATAATTTAAACCCACAGAAGTTTAGATAGCCGCCTGTACCTAATTTTGAGTTCTTGGACACCCAGCTTGTTGTAGTATTTTTGTGCAGCATTTATCTATCCAGGGTATCATAGTACTTCTGTGCTACTGTGAGCTCACAGTCTGAATTTGTTTGAGTTTTAATGCCTTTCTAGAAGAGTACCTAATTTGCTGTAAATTTTCTTTTATCCCTAATACTTTTGTCGCATGTTGCCTTGGAATTGCAATTTGGATAATGGCTAATCAAGACAGTTAAAACATAAAATATAAGAAGTAGCTCTAGTTTTCCCTGACATAACTGTAAGATGTACCTGGATGTTCCATGAGTTTCTACATCTGTGGTACTGCTTAAGAAGTCACTGAAAAGAACCGATAGTACAAGCAGAATAAAGTGACTGGAGGTATTAGGCTTACCCCACAGACATTGTATGAACTGACAGACTTTACGGAAGGTTGAATGAGATTGGTCATGACTTTGTGTAATAAATTAGAGTAGTTTTGCAGATGTCCTGATGACTTCAGAGTATCTGTAGAATTTTCATAATTGCATTTATTCATATGCTTATATGTATAAATTTGCATCAATTTCTGTATTGTTATATTCACATATATGATTTAGGAACATGGCAGGTTTAGTTCCTTAATATAAGTCACCTTTTGGAAAAACATTTCTAGTTTATTCACTTAGGAAGAGAACCTTGCATGCAATAAAATAAAATAAGGAACCTCCTTTTCTACTTCAAAAAGATGTTAGTGGCTGTTCTTACTAAATCCTAAACTGGAGGATATTTCTTATGCAGTTATATTGCAAAACACTTGTGACAGCCTGGCAAAAATCTGAAAAGAAATCTGCACATTTTTATGTTGCAGGCTCCCGTCTTCGGCAAGAAGATTTCCCACCTCGGATTGTTGAACACCCGTCTGATTTAATTGTTTCAAAAGGAGAACCAGCAACTTTAAACTGCAAAGCTGAAGGAAGGCCAACACCAACCATTGAGTGGTATAAAGGTGGGGAAAGAGTGGAAACTGACAAGGATGATCCTCGCTCTCATCGAATGCTGCTGCCCAGCGGATCTTTATTTTTTTTACGCATTGTTCATGGACGCAAGAGTAGGCCAGATGAAGGGGTCTATGTCTGCGTGGCAAGGAATTACCTTGGGGAAGCTGTAAGTCACAATGCATCGCTGGAGGTGGCAAGTAAGTACAATTCTTTTTTTCACTTTTCAGTAACAGTCCCTTGTTGTAATGTTAGTTGAAGATTTGGAAAAAAAAAAAGTAGATGTGGTCTACCTCTGAGTCATTGGCTTAGCTAAATGTACAGTTCATTTTTTTCATGATACGCGTATTAATATGGAGTTAAGAAAATAGTCATGTCACTATAAATTTGGATATTTGTGTGTTCTGAAATATGTATTTTGTGCTTCTACTGAATTGTGATTATTTGATGTTTATTGGATTTTGTATAATTAGTTTCAATTTACAGATGTTTTTTTCTCTCTAAATATGCATGAAAAGCATATTATTTGTTAGGAGGTAAGACAGCCAGGATTTTATTTAATGGGGTACATTTGGAATTGTTCTTTTACAAATAAATGCTAGGAAAAAAAGTGGGTGTATTTAGAAACACAGAAATGACCTTCTTTTTTTTTCTCTAAAAGAAGTGGCCTACAAATTATCTCTTTACTTTTAAGTATGTGGCCAAAGGAAGGAACAGTCAAGTGTGTTCACATCACTTTGTAATGCTTATCTCTTCCTGTATACTCTTTAACCTCTCCTTGTTTTAGAGGAAGAGAAGTGTACATGAAAGAGTTTTGAGCAAGCCTTGTGGAGGGTTGTGTGTACGTCAAAAAAAATGTCAGTTTTGTGCTATTTAAGTATGAAAGAAAGCCTTCCAATTGAAAAGTTAGTTATCTCTCTTTACAGAGGAAACTTACAAAAGCAACTGATCTATTGCAGTTCTTCTGGTGCTGTGTTGAAGAGACAGCTCCAAACTGGGTGAATCTCTCTTTGAAAATACTGACCTCTCTGTTGACTAAATGACTCATATTAGGAGCCTGATCAGAGCTATCCTTCACCTTGTGGGCAAGTTAAGTTGATACTGGTCTTGCTTTATGACTTCAGAAAAAAAGATTTCTCAGAATGGCTAGATTTTCGTAGCTCCTACTGAAGACAGAGTAAGTGATTGTGAAGTGCATTTATTTGAGCCCTGTACCTATACTTGTCCTCGTTTGCAGAGTACTTTTGTAGTGCTTGTATCAAAAGGATCTCAAGCATTGCATGTAGAACACTAAACGTACATGATTAAGATCTATGACCATGTTGTTTCCTTGTTACCACTTCTAGTGATAAAAGTAATTGGTGCTTCGCTAATTGGAAGTATGTTTATCCAGCAAATGTATAATCTCTTTAAACAATCTGTTGATCAGTTACTCACAAATGCTATATACAGTGTTGTGTAGGTGTAGTTTTTTTTAGTGGGTGTCCATGTTTAAAAGATCCTGATGTTATCTGCATGCTGTTATTTACTTTGTAGCACTGCTTGTAGAATCTTAAAAAAGTGTTCTGTCCATGCAGTAAGTTGTTGGGTTTGCAGTGTCTCTTAAAGTAATGTTTGAAATGTATTTACTGTTTCTGCATCTTTCATGAGGTACACTTAGTAGCTGATACTCTATTGCATATATCAACTCAACTGTTCTGTAATTGTTAGATGAGTTTGTAAATGCTGACGTAGGTCATCTTCATATGGTTACAGCTACGGTCTTTCTTACAAGATCTTAATGTAAAATACAGTTATGAAAAGAAGGTTTTTTAAGAGTGCACCTATTTTGAGCATAACAGCACTTACAATTCTGTGCATGTAATCATATATGCATACATTTGCAGTTTTGAAATACTTAGATTATAATTTAATTTCTGTATGTTTACAGATTAAAATTGCATTTCCATTTACAAGATACAGAAAGTCATTTGGATTACTTGTTTTGTTACTTCTGGTGCTTGAAGTTTAACCAAAAAAACTTTTGAAATGTAGGAAATAGAAGTTTTGTACGTGCTTTAACTTCTAGCTGTCACTGGAAGAAGCAACCCCTGTCCACACCACCTAATAATGTTTTATAATGTGATAGGGAATTTAGCGTGCCACTTGCTTCCATCACCTCTTAGAGTAACAACTTCAATTAGATGATGTTTCTTCACCGTTCTGTGAATGCGTGGATTTAACTTAAGATTTAGGATAGTACTGCAGTTTTTCGTATCCATTCTCTCTTCATTCAGCTTATTTTAGAAGCAGTTCCAATGCTCATCTTTCAGATGAGAAATGAATTCTCTCTGTGGACTGTGTTATAAGCTGAACACATTCTGTAAGTACACTGTGCATGGAGTCTGCGGTTAAAAGAAAAGACATGTTGAGAGATCTCATATACCAAAAATTCAAAAAAATATAAAATATTAAAACATTTCTTATCAACTTAAGTATATGTGTATGTTAAGTACTTTAAAACCAACCAACAACAAGAACAAAAACAACTAAAAAGCTTTAGATGGGATAGCTACAGTGGAGGAGAGACTGAAATCCTCAGTAAATCCTAGTAGAGAGAAGAATGTTTTCCCTCTGCTTTGTCCTTTTCTGTTCATCACTTTTCCACTGGTGACTCGACTGAGGTGTGAGCATCATTTAATCCAAAGCATGCAGCTTTTTCTTTCACTGATGCATATCTCAGTCATGATAGCGTAACCAGTAAGGAATAATATTGAACAAGACCTAAATAACATGTATAATATCAGCAAACTGAATAAGGAAAAGGCTTACTTAATTCAATCTCTGCCTCTTGTGGCCTTCGTAAAATGCTTGAAGACTGTGGGTATCTACTCATGGCATTGTGGATTTGTTATATCCTCTCAATAATGTTTGGTGCTTTTGTTTTATTATTATTATCATTTTTCCAGCTTTATTGTGGATATTTCCTTGAAGCAGTCTCTGCACCACAAACTTCTAAAAATGCCTTAAAACCAAGATGATCCTCTGGCTGATACAGCGTTCTTAAACCTAGCCAACGAGTGCTTGAACCTTAATGGACTACATTATCTTTGATTACTTTACAGGGACTGTAACTTTCCCTAATCAAAAAGGTAGCCACTAGATGTTTCAAGAATTAAAGTGTCTCATACACTTTGTAGACTAGTAAGGCTATTTTAAGTTAAACAACATGTGAAAAATAGCTTTGTAATTTGATACTACATTTTCTGTGTAATTTAGATCTTAAGTGCCTCGTACGTGGAAACAATCTAAATTTGAGAAAACAGGAACTCAGCAAGAAGCTAAATTACAAGAGATGTAACTTCTACTTAGTTTGGGGATTTTTCTTTTGATAGTTAATTGTTTTCATCTTCATTTGAAATGTTACTCCCACAAAATTTCTGACGTTGAAGCTCACTGTGTATGTTCAAACTTAATTTGCAGTATCAGTATGGTAGCCCAAAAAGAGTGCATGATAAGATAATCAGATAATAGCCTGTAGTCATCCTTTACAGATTTACCCTGTTACAAGTCCATTTCCCTCCCTCTTCTTGACTTCCTGAACTCAGCCTTTTGATCTCTGGAGACTTACTTAAATTAGCTGCATGTTTTGTTTTTGAGGAATGTAACTGGTTTCCGATTACTACCTACCAGTGGCACATTCTCCAGTGGTGAAAGGTTCTAAAGAATTTCATAAAGGGCATGTCTTTGTCAAAATGAAACTGGGTAATTCTCTCTATAAATGTCAACTTTTACAGGTGAGAGCACAAAATGGAACTATTCTTGTTCCTCAGAGTAAGTGCTTGAGATGGCTTTGGCTACCGTGTAAACATTTGGGAAACAAGTGTCGTTTTTCACAGATAAGCAAAAGCAGTTTTGACAAAGTGGGAAGTTTGCATCAGCAAATGGGAAGGTGTCTGCAGCTGCTTCATGTGCTTGAATCTTTCAAGACTATCTGATGGATGGATGCATCTGATCAAGATCAAGTTCAGTTATTGACATGTTATAGCTTGTTTCAGTATTTAAATTTTCCTTTTATACTTTTATCCAGGTATTTCTCTTTGAGGAAAATGGTATTTCTGGATTTTACAAATATCTTTGCTCAGTAGTTCTGAAATATCCTTAACACAATGAGAAGTCATATTTCTTTGTGTATTGTTTTCAAAATGCCATAGTATGTTCTGTCTGTATGGTGTTAGTTTATGTTAGTGAAGGTGCTCTCCACCACATTGTACAACTTTGCTCTTTTAAGCTAAGCTAAATTAACAAATTTGCAGATTATGTTCTGTTGTCTCTTGCTGGTAAACAAATGACTCATGTATGTAGGCATTCAAGTTAGAAGATTAATCTCAATTTTAGGAGAACCTCATAAAGCTGTTTTTTTTTACAGTGCTTCTGCACTGTAATGTTCTATGTAAAATATGTTTCTTTGGGACAGTGATTCATCAAACTGATCCTTCAAAAGGTTTGAAGTATTTCTAAATTGAAAAGCAAGTGGTTATCAGCTGTCTAGCTAGCTTTTCTAAGAAGGTTAATGAAATTGTTTCATGGTTCTTTAGTATGAAAGAAAGACGTTTAAAAAGTTAGTTCTGGTTATTTTCTTTGTTTTCTCCTGAAGCCTCAGACAAAGGAAGGAGTATGTATAGAAATATATAAATAGAAAATTAGTGAAGCTATGCTGTTGCTTACCACAAGTCATGGCATTAAGAAGAACTGCTTGAGGCATAAAAGGTTTCACAGTAATACTGTTGTTAATGCTTATTAAAACATCAGTAGTAGAAACTGCGTTGAAACTGACTTCTACTTTGCAGCTGGAACGAGAAGTGAAAGCTTGGATTATTATAAGCCGCCTCCAAAGTACATTTTAACAAAAGATGTAATGACATTTAGGAGAAATGTCAATGCAACTTAGGTGAAAGTTGCACATCAGTGTGCTGCTCTTTGTACTGTAGTTATCCCTCCTTGAGGAAAGCAAGAACAATTATTAAACCTGCTTCATAAAAGTTCGGGTATATTACTTTCCTCTGCCATTACACTCACCTGAAGAAAATTGGGAAACTGGATGTTAATGTAATGTGCTAAAGTTCCCCATCTAGTTTTCAAATACGTGTGAAGCCTTATTTTTACTATTATTTTGTTTCCTTCACTAACTCCCTGCTAACTGTGGAACTGACGGCATTTGTTAGTGCCACTAGGAAATCCCACTAAATGTCACCTCTAGGGAAAGTAGCTTTACTAATTAGACTTGAGACTGAAAGAGAAAACATGGATGAAGAAAAAAATAACTTATTAAAAATTTCCTGTCATAATTCTAGATACTAGTGTGTATTTCTATGTAGTTTCTGTTTTTCTATGTTAAGCGTAGTGATGTTTTATCCATGAAATTTTGAGAAGGGAACAATGTACTTCTTTCATTAGAATGGTGTCACATATTGTGTTAGACCTAATAAGAACAGCAGATATTTTACAAATGTCCCATCTTTTAAAGGATTTCCCAGTTGTGTTTACTTGCACCTATAAAATGTAGATTGAATGATATGGAAATTTTGTCATTTTCAATCTCCCTTATAAAATAGACAGGTTTTATATTAATATGTTATATACTTGTTTCTACTCTGAACACATCCTTAAATTTGTAATATTTAACTAACATAAAAGGAGATGGGAAGAGTAGGTGCACAGAAATCCTATAGTGCAGCAAAGGGAAATGATTAAACATTATGACTGTTGTTATTCTTAGATTTACTTCTATTACAATCATTATGTTAATTCTAGCTAAGAGTTAGAAAAATTAGTCTTCTGTGATCTCCATACCTGTTCTACTCTGTGGTTGAAAGGTAAAATAGTGACATATTTTAAAAATTTCAGTTGAAATTAAATTCCAAACAGGAAAAAAATATTTCAGATAGGAAGTAGGAAGTTACAAACCTATAAATGGGTGCTGCTGTCCCTGCTATGTGCAGTGGCTTCCGTGCTAGAGTGCTGGCCGCCCTCCTGCATCTACTCCATCAGAGCTGCAGGTGCATTTGGAGCAATGTGGGGCTGCTTTGTCTAAGCCACACGTGCATGTTGGACAATGTGGGGCTGCTCTGTGGGAGCTGCAGGTGCATGTTGGGCAATGTGAGGCTGCCCGGGGACCCCAGGTAGGCAATGTCATCTTGGCTGCTGCCAACGTGGCCATGGCAAAGCATTGGCTGAGGTAATGCAGGGCAGCCCCAGGATCCTGCAGCTCTGATTCTTGTGGGGGCTGGGGTAATGCCTGCCACATTGAGCCAGGTGTAAAAGTGGGTGCCATGAAGGGCAGAGTGTTGTAAGCTGAAGGAGCTGAAGCGGCACCCAAGGTTTGACTGCTGCTCGGTGGCAGCGGGGAGGGGGCCAGAGGCTGGCACTCTTCCCTCCCTGGTGCAGCAGCAGGGTCTGGAGGAGTTGGAGCACTGCCTGCTTGGGCTTGGTCTTGGTCTTTGGCTTTCTTGGGTTGCTTGGGTGGTGGAGGCCCCATGGATGCCACTGTCTGTGTGCTCACTTGTGGGTCTGCTGGCAGCAGGCTCTTGTCTGGCCCAGCAGTTGTTCCCTCCATGGGTTGGGCATCTGGGCTGCTCCTCAGGGGGCCCTCGTTCAGCTCTTCCTGTGGGGTAGGGGCAGCCACAGCTCTTCTCTTTTGGGCAACTCTGTGCTTGCAGTGTTCCAGCAGCTCTGGGTGATCTTTCCTGAAGTGTGGGCTGTAGTAGCAAAGTAACTGAAAATGCAAAGGAGAAGAGTTGTGATCAGTTTGGGACTGAAAGACAGCAAGGTACCAAAACTTAAACTTGTACTTGCGAAAGACAAACATGGGTATTAAAATGTCTATTGGTCAGTTTAAATTTACAGCTTGGGTTGGCCAAAGCAAGATACATTGAAATAAATAGACTCATCATACCCTCATTTTATTTATCTTTCCATTCCCTGGGTTCAGACTCAGTGGATAAAACCCAAATGTATTTTACCCACATTTCTAGTCCTCAGCAATGCTACCACTAAAATTCCTGCAAACAGCCAGAGGAGGAAATTAGGATCAGAACATTTACTGTCATCCTCATCTCCTCTATTACCAAGGCTTATTTTATTGGGCCCTCCGTCTCTTCCACTAGAAAATTATGAGAGTTGGTTCGTGTGTGGAGCAACGAATGTACCTTCCTGTGAGCTGCAAACACCTCTTCCTCTGCCAGAAACTCGGGAAGCAAGGGAGATGTTTTGAAGTCATGCTGCCTTTTTGTGAATCTGTACACTTTAAGCTGGCGAATAAAGCTTTTCATGCTTTCTTTCCCAAAGACTCTCAAAGATCCATTCTTTTACAGTACTTCGATCTGAAACATTTCTTCATCAGTTACAATGCAGCTTCCATTCTGGCCCCACCAAATGTTCTTAAATTGGTGACTTTCAAGCAGTACCCAGAGTTTTGCAGGAAAAGTGAGGGCTGCAGAGATAGTAGTGTCTCTGTGTGTGCTCTCCTCCTAAGAAGCATGAGGTATGCATTTGATTTCCTCCTCATCAGGATGAGTTAGTACATCCTTTTCATCCATTTTTGATGCCCAAGCTGTTCCTTTATCCTGGCCCGGAAGATGAGAAGGAAAGCCTGGGGATGCAGCCGGACCCTCTGGATCAGAAACAGAAGTTCCTACTGCAGACAGCTCGCTTTCAACGTCTACTGTCTCAGTCTGACTGTGGTTTGTGCTCGCAGCCAGTTCTGCAGGGAGCTACCTTTTGCCCTGCCAGCTGGCAAGTGACATCCCACAGAAGTGTTGAGGGGTTCCAGTGGGAGAGGCCCAAATGTCACCGTGGTGCCCATGTGTCATGATGGTGACGTCACCATGCAGTGCCTATGGCCCGGCTGGTACAGCAGCCTGAGCAGGCGTTGCTGATCTGCCCTTGTTGGTGGTCCTGCACAGAGCCACAGGTATTTTCACTTGAGTCAAGGATCAAATGAAACTGTATCTGAAGGGGATCACTCCTCACCCAGACCTCGCTTCCCCTTCCCTAGGCGGTCCCCCAGATCGCTCCCTTCTGGACTCCTTGCTGTCCCCTGGGCTCTCCAGCTGGGAGGGGAAAGCAGTTTCCAAGCAGCGTTAACAGGAGAAAATAGCCATCTCTTCCCAGTCTGTCACAATTTCTTGCAAATGCTATTTTATTTCAATTGCACAGCTTCTGCAAGGGAGTGGCTGTGCGCACAGGTGATGCTCTGCCATGTCAGTGGTCTCCCAAAGGCTGCTCTGAAGGTCCGACTAGAAATAGACACTTAGGGCATTTTGCTGATCACGTAGACAGGAGATGTACAACCCATCTTTTCTTTTATTTGGTTCCCACATTTTTGTTTTATATTTTAGAAATTTAGAAGGCACTCCCACAAAATCAGTGATATTCTCAAAGCCATCTAAATTGCAGTCATCTCTTCAGGATCAGGTGCTTTATCTGTAAACAAAAGACTGGATCTGGAGATGGTGTCTGGATGCAGGACAGAATGAAATAAGGGATGTGTCTTACAAGAAGAAGAACTGGATATTCACAGTGTGCAGGTTAACGTATGCATTCAGGAATAAAGGAGGTACAGATTTTTAAAAAACACAGAAGTTGATAGTAATAAAAAAGAAAACAATTCTTGACTGAACTCTATAATTTAAGGAAAATCATAGATGTGTTATCTAAAATACATTGGGAATATCTAACTTTTGATGGTCTGAAGGTTATATAGTGTACGTATGTAAGTTTAGTGCTTTACAATTTTGGTTGTTTTGTGCAGATAATTGGAAGCCCTTATTGTTAGCCTTGTAGCTCTTTAGAAGCATGTGAAAGACAATTAACATCAATTATAAGCATCAATTAAAGGAGACATCCTTATTATATAAAGAATGAATTAGAGTTCTTAGCACTGCAGTCTGTTTCGGTCTCTGCTGCGAATTCTAAGTATTAAATGGTGTACCCCTTGATGGGTCTCAAGCCCATATGCTCCATGACCGTGAAAGACAGACCCTGAAGCAGGATTCAGAGGGACATCTATGGTGAAGTTTATTAAATGGATTGGGATCATTTTCTGTCATCTCAATTTTTTACAGTTAGCATACATTTTCTGTTCGAAGGTAATTTTCAAATGCACTTATCAATTAATAGATGTCTAGTATCCTCTCCAGCTTCTACTTTAAACTGAAGTTTTTATTCCCAGTGATGCACTGAGGTAACTAAATGAAGCAAAGATTATCTTTCTTTTTCTTATTGGTGTTTACATTTCCTAGATGATAATGTAGACAAAGTGTGAAGTCAAACAGATTGTTGTCTAGTAATACTTGTGCATTGGCGGTTTGGTTGCTTTTTTTTCCAGTCCTACATTATAAAGCATGTTTTCCTGAAGTATTGAAACACCTACTCCTGAGCTAAGTTTGAAGATGAATGTGCATTATGTTGGTACCTTTTAGTGCATGAACATAGAACTTTTGCCAAATACTTCATATGAATGAGTTGTTATTATTTGGAATCATCATTCTTCAGAAAAGAAAGGTATCAGCTGCATTTAAAACTGTGAAGAAATAATTTTTTACTGTCAGCACAGTTAAGCCTTTCTTAAAAACCATGCTGCTGACAGAGACGGATTTTCACTGTTGTGTCTACAAACTGTTTTGATGAGAACTGTCTGACTTGGATCCTGTATGTAAATTGATTTCAGCTGATTGCTTTGAATTTGAAAGAAATTTAATTTGAAAACTGCCCTGTTCTACTCCCTGTGGTAGTGGAGGCTTCTCTACGTCATCTGTTAAGCAGTGCATAGTCAGCATATGGCCGTTCCTTTTCTATTTAAACTGTTTTCTCCTGAGGAGGAGAAATTCCCTTCAGACCAGACAGACATCTGCTGACTCGCTCTTGCTAGCAAAGCAGCTGAAAAGATATCTTTCCTGTGATTAAAAGAAATACGTCTGGAGGTGCTTTTTTTTGTTTGATTAATCAAAGATTAAACACATGTGGACTTTCTAAATCCAGCTTCTTTGTGCTTCTATGCTATCAAAATTGATTGACAAGAGCTGTACACTAGATGTCTTGACTGAAATTTAGTGTCTTACCTATTTGTGCCACAATTCAATTCTAAAAGTTCATAACAAAGTGAAAAAAAAAGCTTTTAAAGAGCTTTTATGATATTAAAACTATAAAATGGTTTCACTTAATATTTCCACACTCTTCAAAAAATAAAGTCCTAGAGATATAGGAATTTACTATTTTATACACAGTTACCATTTTGGTTTCTCTACCCATTTCCAGATATAAGGGCATTCTTGGTTGCTTCTGTTTCTCAGTCGCTATTAGTAAAGGGCTTACTGATGTAAACCGCTGAAAGTCTTGTATTTAGCTGAATATCTTAACCTTATTTAACACTTATAGAGAGTGTATAGAAACTTAAAAGGCCTGCAGGTTTTTCTCCGATGTCAAAAAATGACTTTTTCTCCCACGGTTATGTACATAGAATACTTGGACTAAAGATGCCACAGCAATAAGATGGCAATAATTAAGCAGATTCCTTGAATAACATGCTGCTCTTAAAGTTTTCACCAGATGCTAGTAGGTCTCTCCCATAGACATCTTTATCTGAAGATAATTTGCTTGGCTCCAGTTTTTTATTAGTGGAATTAGTTCTTTGGTGTAGTTTGTAGTAAAGTTTTAAAACAGGAAAGGCTCCACTGATAACATGACTTTTCTAAGATACTTTATAAAACTGTCACGTCTTCTGGACTGCTCTTTCTGACCATTATGTTTTTGATTAATTAATCAGTTTTTCTTCAATATATTTGAAAACTTATCTATGTAACACTTTTATATAAACTTAAATTGAAATACAATGGAAAGGACCATCCTTTGATAAATACGTGACACAATATTTTGTGTCATGATACCATATTTTTGGCAAAATAATTCATATGATGGCAAAGTTTCCTAATAAAGTAAGATATAGTATAAAAATATTGTCAATAATTAATGAAACAGATAATTAAATAATCAAAACTGCCATTGTGGAATTTGCGTGTAAAATACGATTAAAAAAAAGTCTATACCTTTATTTATTAATAATGGACTGATCCAATTCATTGATGTTCATAAAAGATGGAGAGTAGACATTGCAAACTGCTTATTTTTAAAATGCTGAATGCTGTTATTTTTTAAAACTTGAAAGAGTTACAATATTTTCTAAGAATGAAGCAAATAATTATCTGTCTAATTTTAGTTAATATCCCTGTACAGAAAAAGAATCAATGCATATGCTTTGTTTCAGGAATTTCACTATTGCTTAGTGATATTTTATTTTTCAGATTGTCCAGAGAAGTCCATACTAATCTGTTTTACATGTATTTTTATCGAATTAAGTTTTTAAAGGATTTTATAAACAAATATGCCTGTACTTGGGTAGGAAGGAGGTTTTACTGTTTCTGTTCTGTAGATAGAAAAACTGAGTCAGGGAGAAAATGAACTATTGGTCTCAGAGGGTCACAAAGACATCTGTCAAATATAGAGAGAGCTGGGAACTCAGTGTTGTATTTCTTGCTCACAAGAATGCTCTTCATCAGTAGGCTTTAAGGACTATTTGAGATGTTTCATTGCTATTTTTAGTACTAATTGCAAATAACTTCCAGAGTCCTTTTGAAGTGTTCCACAATTATCCGTTTTGGATGGTGCTTGGGATATAAATTTAGTTCTCTAGCCTGTAATTTTCAGTTTTTCTTCCATGGATTTATTTCTGTAGACCCTGAATTGCTGATTCCTTATGGTTATAGGCCACCGGTTTTTGTTTTTTTTTCCTCCCAGCTGCTCATGGATCAGATGAATATATCAAGGTGATTGTTTTAACCCTCCGCTATCCAGAGAGGGAAAGCTGTAAAAGGGAGGTGTGAATAGTATGTAGCTGCTATAGAATGCACTAGATAACCCGATACAGAGATGCTTGTTTTTCTAACTTCAATTTAATGTATTCCTGCTGGATTGGGGCTACTCCTGCAGAAATAGATCAGTGTTGTTTTTAATTTCACCTGTGCACAGGGAAAACCTATAAGGGTCTAATGTCACCCTTTAGCTTTACTACATAGTGCATAGGAATTAGGGTGCATTATGCCCAGACCAGGAACATCCAGTGTAGCTCTCTGCTACTAGATTATGACCTTCACTAGGAGATATTGTTGGCCCTATACAGGAATGATGCTGGCTTCACTCTATTTTGGAGTACTGGCTCACTGTTGGTCTGCCATAATTATCTGCAATTTTGAGCAAAGCTATCTCTTAAAAGGCTGTGTGTTGGATCTGGAGCCTGCTAGTGGGAGTCACTGCAGCAGGAAGCTATCCTTCCTCGGGTTTAGCCCTGGAGCAGACCCTGTGAATGACCCAGCCTGCTTCCAGCTTGGCTCTGCCTGGTTTTGTTTTATCTGCTCTCTGGTTAGGAAACTGGGCAAGGTGGGACTCACTTCCTTTTCTTTCTTTCCTGCTCTCCTGTGAGCAAAGCAAATTGTTTAGCATAGTACAGGTTGAACAGTCTTGCTCCAGGCCATTGTGAAAGCCAAGTACACTGTCTTGAGGGACTGGATTCAACCTTCAGGCTGTCAATTAGTTTTCCCTCTTCTACAGGGAGAATCACAACTCATGCATATTTCTGCTCTATGTTACGAAATAGATGGAGAGCTTCAAAGTTAAGAGGATTGAAAATGGGAGCAGTAATTAGCAGCCACAGTCCCTGGGTTTGCTTTCTTGGTATGCTGTCATCATTTAAATATTTTGTTACTGGAAAGAAGAAAGTAAGTTTAATCTCCTCCTGACTTCAATTATGGAAAAAAAAAAACAACTTGATTTAAACCAGTATTTATAAGAGATTAAATGGGCATGAGGAGAGTCTGTCCGCAGAACAGCAGTATAAACTAATGGTGGAAAAACTGATTTACTTTTCTTTGAATTATCTGACTATGACTTATAGAAAGAATCAAGCAGTGAGCATTTTCTTTTTATCACACACAGAAAATGCAAAAACAATTAATATACATAGAGAGAGTTACTGAAGTAGAAGTATGAAGCTCAGAATGGATTTACTCAATAATTACCTTCAAGTTTCACAAGTTGTAACTAGTAAGACTAAACTCGATACAGACAGTAGTAAGAGAAAGGCCACTTTCCTTGTTTAAACTGAATGTCTTGGTAAGAATATTTTATTTCATTAAAGTGCTGCATTAGATGTCCAGAAACAAAAGACATATGTTCACAAGTTTAGCATTATAGGACCATATTCTGGAGTGGAGTGATGCTGAAAAGGATCCAGAGTCATGTCAGACAGTCAAACAAGATTTTTGCAAGTTATACTGGAAAATAGGAATAAGGATGTGAGGTAAAGGTGAACCATCAGTGTGATTGTTACTGGAATACTTAGTCTACGTGCATAGAAAGGTCACTGAAAATTTGAAGTGGATTCAGAGAAGTTGTTAATTCCAAATTTGAAAGGCTTGATGTGCGTGAGACTTCTACTCAACCAAGTACAATCTTATCTAAGCAAATGTAAAGAGGCAACTTGATCGAAGATTAAAGTTGTTTGTGCTATGAAGGTGTTACACGAAAGTAAATACAGAGATTCTGTCTCTCAAAAGCTATATATGTTCTTTATTAGCCTGACCACAGTTACAACATTGAAGGAAGTCCCAGCAGTTCTGTACCTGTGTATAACATAGTGCTAGTTCTGCTTCACGTTAACTTTCATATTGCTGTAAATGTAAGGCACCACTGAATTTTTCATTCATGTAATTTATTCCTCAGTTAAGATCACAGTAAAGAATGTTAGAGAAGGAGAAAGTAGATACGCAATTTGCTGTTTGGACTGTTTTTACCTTCTAAATAACATTTATGTTTTGAAAAAATGTATATTTTCTCATTTAAAACACAAAACAGTGAATCCAAGAGAAGAAGGAGCAGAAGAACTACAGTTGAAACTTCAGAAGCACTTGTCAGAAAAAAAATAATAGTTATTAATATACTTTTATCCCATAGGAAATTCAAACTCCTTGGGTTATATTTTAATGGAATGTGGAGACTTTCTTTTTAGTTGTTTTTTTCCCCACGTTTACTTGAAATATTGTTGAGCTGGTGATATGCAATATGGGTCAAGGCTCCATGCAGTACCTTTATTCTCACAATTAAAGAGGAGTGTGGAAAGTTGATGTCATGTACATCTGAAAACATTAAATATTCACCAGACTTAATTACTCTCTCTGCTTGAAATTAATTTTGATGGCATCTTGTAAATTCATAGACCACCACAAGAGCAAACAGTCAGAAGTAGCTTGTTACATGGTACAGTTGTGCTTAGCAGATTTCACATAGAAGCTCTTGTATTTTGATGCTTGCATGGTACAGAAAAAAATCAATCTTTATTCCTCAGCCACCTCTGCCTGTGGGCACTCAACTACATCCAATCTGTTAGTTGCACCTTTGAAGGAAAATGAAGCTCTCCTTGATCAGTGGCAGGTGGCAGGCCCTCAGTGCTCCATGCTTCCTCCCTTCACTCCTCTCACGGCCTGTTTTTGAGTGTTGTTTTCTCAGTCTCTTTCAAAGTATAACTGCCCTCCCGCCTGATGAACTTATTTCTTGTTTCTGTAGTTTTAGTCCTTAATGAGCTATCCTTTGTCCTTATACTGGGCAATCAATACAGATTGTCCAAATTGGACTTTGGTAGTGAGCTCATGTGGCCTCCTGAGATAGCTTCTCAGTGTCGGGAGGGTTGCTGGGGGAGCTCCTCTCAGGGCTTCTGGCAGAATCCTTACCCTCAGCAAGCCAAGAAAGCTATTGACAGTGGCTCTAAGCTATGTCAAATTTTATCAATCTATTAATTGTAAAGATTCACACACTTTCATAAACTGTGTTGAAGACCTCTCTGGAATTCAGTAAGTGCTTATTTCATGAAAGCAAGCAGATGATTTTTCATACTGTTATATGTTGTTTCTTACTGTTATGTGTTGCTGGTCGTAAGTTCAGTGTTGTATTGTGGATAGGACTCGAGTCACTGAAAGGTAAATTTAAAGTAATGATCTCTTTATTGCTGACCTTAATCATGTGAGTTTTTGTCATTCTCTTTAAATGGTTTGGAGAAATAAAAATTACTTCCCTGGAAGAGTATTACTTTTGGTTAAGATGATTTGCTGAGACATATGGCTTAGTGTGTCTAATACCTAGTGTTTTTTTTTTTTATCTGATTGTTTCCACTACAGATGTATTGGAGACTCTTGTGGTTGATGAGTAGAAAGCATATCTGAAATATGTATGTAGAGTAGCAATAAATAACCACAACTTCTCTCCAGATCAACTTATTCCATAACTGTAGCAGTGTGTCTGTCTTTGGAATGCACTGCACTGCTTTTTTTAATTGCAAATGGAAACAAGTTAAGTGAATGGTACATTAAGGCATGGCAATGTTCATGTAGACACAATTTAATAAGTAATACACATTAGATAACATACCCTAATTTTCTTATGCTGAGCTTTGAAGTAGAATGTTTATTAGTGTCTTGTTAAAAAAAAAAAAAGTACACTTCTGTGTACCACATGAATTTCATATATTTATCAGTCAAAATAAAAATTTGGAACAAAATTATTTGGGCATCTTATTTAAAGCTGTATTAATTTAGTGCACAGAGAAACACTGCCTTAAAAAATGCACAGCATTTTCAATTAATTCATGCAATGAAGATCTTCTATAAGAAGTTGTGGCAGGCTTTGCAATTGTATTTTTTAATGCACTGATTGTGAAGTGTTAGGTTTTACTTTCATGAGGAAGTCCAAGATGCTCTTGGAAAGGCCAGCACTTAGAACAAGAATCAGAAAGGATGAGTGCTGTCTCAAAGGCTAATTAGAAGAAAAGAGATGCTCTTTAGGTTTATTTGAAAAGAGGATTTTATCAAAAATAACTTAGAAAATGCTGTCTCAAATCTCGCACCCTTTTTGTGGCTAGAAATAGAGTTAACGCTGCTGGGTATCGTGTTCTTAATGATGAGGAAAAGAAAGCTTTATGGTGGTGGAAAGATTGTTTCTATGATGAAGAAACAATAGCTATAAGGTTAAAGTAATAACTTTGGTAAAGTAATAACTTTATTTCTAAACCTTGTTAAGCATGTGATTTCACTGATAACAAAGATGGTCAAAATACACAAATGCCATTTGAGCATGCTCCGTTGTTTAGAAAAATATTAGTTCCTATAATTTCAAAATAACTTCTGGTAAAAGATTTCTAGTAGAGTATTATTGTTTCTGTTGCATCTTTACTCAATTTTAAAGATTAGTAGTGAAGTGAAATACGACTTATTAACCAATAAAAATGTCTGCAATACAGTTTGTAATTCAAGCTAGCAGTAATTGTAGGAGTATCATTTGGAGCTCATAAGGAGATTCTTCTTCCAGTGAAGATTAAATAAATTGTGTTTACAGGGATTTTTTTTTTCCAATTTTAATTTTTTTCATATTTTTTTGACATCTTGTGACAAAGGACATCTCTTTGAGGCTTTTGTTCTCTTAAAGGACTTGCATGTTATTTTGGAAATACTCGGTTTTCTATCTACCAATGAATCATTTCATAATATTCATAAATATCTATCTATTTATGTACCAGTCACAGTGTCTGTGTATGCCCCGAAGAAAGTTGTTCAGCAGTGGAGCTGAGGCCAGCTTGTTTTAGTTCTGCACAATGTGTAGTGCATAGGAAGGCTGTGGAAGTAATGTAGTGTGAAGAGCTTTCTTTGGCTATCATTTAAGTTTCTGAAAATGTTAAGGAGGCAGGGAATTTTGCCATTTTACATATCTGAACTCCAGTCAAGACTAAGTACAAAAAGGCCATAGTTCTGGACAGAATTGATTTGTGTGCAGTCTTTTGATAATATAGACATGTTCTTCATTGTGGGGAGATGAGTTCTTTTTAATGGGGAAATCCAATAGTTTTTTAGCAGGAACAGGAATGAATGTTTTTTTTTTTTTCTTTTTAGTTAAGGATGAGAAATGCTAATGTTATAGATTTTTGTTTATTTTAATGATGAAGAAAATATTTTCCTTTTATCCATGGAATCCTATCCTTTACTTTAGCCTTGGGTGTGCTTCCAGTATAAGAGATGTTAAACACTTACAATTTTTTATTTGTCCTCTGAAAGCCTAGGGATTTTAGGAAACTTATTGGTCTTTAAAGTTGCTTTCATTTGCTGTTGTACTTTCTTTACAGATGTTTCTTCCCTAAACTAGTGTTTCACTTGACATAAAGTGACCTATATGGAAGTTAATCTATATAAATAGGCTGCTATGAAGTCTGCAGACTAGATCTTAATTTAATCTGGAATATTTCTGAAAGAAATCAATATAAACTAAGAATGAATGCTGTGATTACACCAAAGGTCAACCATATTGCTCCAAGTTTGTTCATACAATGCATCAACAGGATCATAGTAATTTCTGAAGTATTATTTTATCAGATCTGTGGGTTGTTGGTTCCTCTGGGTGGGCCCTAACCATAACTATTTTGTGGTGTTTTGGCAGACAGTTTCATTAAGGGGCAGATTTACCTATTGGAAATGCACTGCTAGGCTTTTTATTCTGTACTGTAGTTGATCTGCAGGCTTTATAACAGACGGTACTGCAAGAGTGGGACTGATCTTAAAGAACAGATTTGTAAAAGAACTGTGCCAGGGTGCAGGGGCCAGAAAACCTCACCGTATAACAGATTTGGATTAATTTGCATTGTGACCTTTAACTAGTGTACCTTTTCTAGACTGGTCTCTTTAGAGCATTTATCTAAAGAGGCTTTATGACCATGTAGGAATATTTTTGTATAGGAGTTCTATACAACAAAGGCAGGGCTTTATTAAGTACATAGAGGAAAAAATGCCAATTAGGCGTTTATTTACAAGTATTTGAGACAGGTTAGTTATACTTGTAGGGCAGCTTTGCTTAGATTTGCTGACAGACATAATGATGCTTATTTTAGAATTTAAGCAAAATTTATAGTATTTTTAGTGAATTTTGAGTTTTGGTGTTTTCAAAATTTGGTAGAAACATGATTAAAGAATACTAAGTCTTTATGTGATTCATATGTATTACTGTGTTTTGTAAGTTTCTTACACTGAAATTGGTAACAACTGAGAAAGGCAGAAAAACATTTTTGTTTCCAGAATGAAGTGGTTTTAAGTTTTGTATGAGCTGCACTGAGACCCTAAGAACTGGAAAAGACTTTGAACTTCTGGTTGAAGGTACGATTAAGATCTGCCTTTTGAGCGCTTTCCCTGCTTAATGTTACCTGTTAGATCAAAAGTGGTCGTTCCAGTAACTGTGAAGCTATAATGCAAAATGGTGACTGAAGTAGGAAATGAATTTAATTTGGAAATATATGGGTGAGGAGATTGTACAAAAAAAAAAAAAAAAAAAAAAAAACCAAACAAAAAAACCTCATTGTCTGAAAATGTACAGTAAGTCTGGTCAAATAAAAACCACAAGTCAGTAGAAAATGAAGGAATACGTTGTTTTCTCATGAATAACTTTTTTTCAAGCCTCTGACCTATTTAAAGAAAAAATACTAAAATGTTACTTGATTACATACATTATTGTAGATGGATAAATATATATATATTTGAGTCCTTATTTTCTACTTATCTGGATGCTTGCAGTGTGGAAGGTAAAGGTAAATGAAAAGGTATCTTGGTTTGTCAAATATAATTGTTGTTTTGGTTACTCTTACTTCCTCGCCATAAAAAGATTGAATCATAAAAATAAAAATACGATATTCCTTGCAAGATAAATTATTCTAAAAAGAAAAGTTAGGGTCCTGAAATTGAAAGATAAAGTAGTTATACATTAATCTCTTGAATATGCTCAGCTAAGGGCTTTTGAGGATGAGCAGGAATTTCAAGTTCGGATACCTAAAAAGTGTTGCTGCTGTTTGAAGGTAATATTTCGCTTTTCTGTTTATTTCCCAGTTCATTTTAGATGATGATGAACTTTAAGAGAACAAAAAATACAGAAAGACCTACCTTTTTCAGTATTTTTGAGATGCAAGACGTTCTTAGGGAGAAAAATAGTTTCTCTAGTGGAAAGTGGTCTTCCCTGCTTATTACTTTTCAGACTTTGAGACTTCAAAGATATTCATGAAGAGTGTATCAGTTCTTGTATACAGCCAGCAATATATTAGGCCCATTAAAAATAAAAATGAAATGAATCATAAATTGTATTTTAAGAGGAACTAGTATTTTATATTTGTTTGTTTTATACTTAAAATAAGTGAATGGACTCACTGAAGCTTCTGTGGAGGTTTGTTGTAGAACTTGTTGGAGAAAATGATTTGTTACAGTCTCTGTAAGTGGCCTTGCACATTTATTGCCTTTGCCAATGTAGTTGAATATTCTATCATCTAGTGTGCACAAAGGTCTTTTGCTGCAAGTTTTATTTAATAGGCATAGTACTTGAATTAATAAAGCTTTAATAAGCCTAGAAATGCTTTCACTACTTTTGTTGGTTTTTTTTCTTAGTTTAAATACTAGGAGTATTTAAAGACATAAATGCAGCAAACTGATTTTTATAAAATAGAATCATAACCCTTGTGGTTGGAGGGGACCTACGGAGAACATCTAGTCCAACCCCCTCCTGCTCAAAGCCTGTCAAGCTTTTAATCATATAGAATGAGTTCAAAGTAATGTCAATGCCAAGCTAACTATATGTGAATTTAGAGGGGAAAGTAATAGATTTCAGGTTGTCATAAACCTAAAGCAGTAAAGCATCTCTTTTACCTGTTGGTCATAGCTTACTGCAGCGCTTTCCTACCTTGAAGGGAACACAAAGGATGCACTGAGAAAAGTCAATATTTATCTAATATAGGTCTTTTTAAAATAGTATTCTCTCAAGAAATAGTGGATTTTTTAATGTAATTATGTAAAAAGAAGTAGAAAACTCCAATAAATGCAGTGTGAGTTCATTTCACCTTTTTTTGTGAATTAAATACAAGTATTTATACTCAATCGAAACCAAGACCTTGTAGTGAATACTTCAAATAAATCCACTTGCAAATGCGTTCTTCTTATTCCTTACGTTATTCTGGGCAACAGGAAAAAGACTTAAAGGAACATAAATGAAAACCATTTTATTTTTTTTTTAATTAAAGATGATGACATCAATTTCCTGTGTAGTTTTTCAATAAAAACTCTGACTTAGAAGGAGAAATATAGTCAGTTTTATCCATGTCGTAACATTTTTGGTTGGCTTATTTGTATTTCCTTTATTGTTTTATATAATGATATCTGACATAGCATCATTATTTTTCTTCTTATCACTAAGATTCAATTGTTTTGAGATTGTTGTGAATAAGAAGACGACAACAGATGTTAATATGAATGAGTTTCTCATCTAAAATGAATAACCTGAATGTACAATCATAGAATCCTTAGAGTTGGAAGGGACCTTTAAAGGTCATCTAGTCCAGCTCCCCAGCAATGAACAGGGACATGCACAGCTAAATCTGGTTGCCCATGGCCTGATCCAGCCTCACCTTGAAAGTCTCCAGGGATGGGGCATCAACATCTCTAGGCAACCTGTTCCAGTGCTAAACCACCCTTACTGTAAAAGACGTTTTCCTTATATCCATCTTAAATCTACCCTCTTTAAGCCTGAAGTCATCTCTCCTTATTCTGTCACCACAGACCCTGCTAAAGAGTCTGTCCCCTTCCTTCCTGTAGCTCTCCTGAAATGTGGTTTGAAAGGTCTTGTAATCTGTTCGTTCTGTGTGAGGTAGTGAGCAGACTTCCAGGCTGAGCTTAGTTGAGACTGCAGAGAAAACCTATCAGTAATGTCAGACTTGTTCTAGCCTCCTGGTTGTTATGTCTCAATCACAGCACTGTAGGAACTCAAAAATAGGATAATCCCAATAACAGTTGCATAATACAATAGATAATTAAAATCTGAGAGATTATATACAGTAAAAAAAAAAAAAAAAAAAGACTTTCTTTTCATGTGCTTACTCTTTAGAAATCTTTTTTGTTTGGAAACACAGAAGAGCAGCAAGCACAGGCTATTTTGGATCTATGAGGAATTAAATTCTTGTGCTGTGGAATTTACTTCTCCAGATCCCAGCTGCTGAAGTACTAGATTTAATTGTAGGCAGATGATTGATCTCTTTACTGTGTTGCTCAGAAAGTAGGGATTGGGAGATAACCTCATCCCCTTCCTCTGTACATGTGGCCCCACAGAAGTTGGGAGTCGGCTGAGTGGGAACCTAACCATTTTTCTGTCAAATTAGGTCAGATGCGCTCTTCTAGCTACAGTTAATCCAAGTTAAGAGGTTTCAGCTCCAGCTGTTTCATTTCTGTCCTCCCCTACAGTTATTGCAGCCACACTCAGACATGCAGTGTAACTGCATGTGTAGCTGCTGTCTAACCTAGTTCTGTCAAAGATGATCTGTTTCTAGAAGACCTCAAATAAACTATGCTATTTAAACTACATAGAATTAGTTTGACAAAACTAAGTTAAGGAAAGGCTGTACTTGGCCTATATTTAGGCTAACATTTTTAAACAGATCTCTACAGAACTGAAAGTCTTTGGTAAAGGAGCGTGAATAAGCAGCTGAAGATGGTAATCTCATCTCCCCGGCAGGATAGCATGTGTGTCTGGGTCATACTGCTGTCAGTCTGTAACTGCGTGTTTGGTACACGTATGAAAAATCAACAGTATTATTTAAGATTTTACCATCATTTTGTGACTACCATGTTCTTATACAATATTTGTTTTTTATTGTAATTTGACTTTGACACAAAGATCAGCTGATCTTTTAAAATCCCACCTGTTAATATTCCTAATTTTCACTTGATAACGTTAGCCTACATATTGACATCTGGTGGGAACCTCTTTCTCATGTGGATCAAACAACTGCACTCAGCTTCTGGAATCAAACACCTAATCAAATTTGAGCAACAAAATTCTGACTGCATGGAAGATCCTTTCTTTCGATGTGCTTAAACTAAAAGTAATGATATTACAAAAAGAGTTTAATAGAGCTGATTGTAAGAAAAATTCTGCATTTAATGTAGTAGCTCACCCAATGAATTATTGCTTACTCTATTTACAGTTCAGTACAATGTGATCTCATCCTGCTGCTTGGTTCTCAACAAAGTCTATTGGCCTTTTCTGTAGGGAATAGGCTCTTATTATATATGAAATTTACAACTTTAGGTAACTTCTTAAACTTACTTAATTTTTCTTCTCTTAAAATAAATTTGTGTAGTACAGCTTGAAGCATTCCTTAATCTGCTTAAAAAGAAGCAACAACAACAATAAAAAACAACAAAAAATACCCCACTTTAAAAATGTCCTGTTTATCTGTATTTTTTGCCCATTAGAGATAATCCCTTACTGACTGCAAAGTGCTTTATGTATTGTAACTGTTGTTTAATGGGCTGCTGTGGTTCAACTTAGCTGGAATTAGAAAAGCGGACATTTTGAAGTTGAAACAGAGTTGTATCTTTGACAGCTAAGTATTAGCTCTGTAACAGGTGGCTGGGGGCACAGGCACTGCAAGAACGAGGGTGACATGCCACGTGGAAGTGCAGGAGTTATTTGACATGAGCCAAATATAGATGATAGATAATACTCAGAATAATTCACTTTCACTATTTTTTGTTGTTGTTTTATGCAAGAGATTTAATTAAAAAGGAACTAGGTAATGTTAAATACAATGATTAAAGTAATTGTTTGGATGTTGTGCACAGATTTCATAGAATCATAGAATGGCCTGGGTTGAAAAGGACCTCAAAGATCGTCTAGCTTCAGCCCCCCTGCTGAGTGCAGGGTCGCCAACCACTAGACCCGGCTGCCCAGAGCCACGTCCAGCCTGGCCTTGAATGCCTCCAGGGATGGGGCATCCACAGCCTCCCTGGGCAACCTGTTCCAGTGCGTCACCACCCTCTGTGTGAAAAACTTCCTCCTAATATCTAAATCTCCCGTCTCAGTTTAAAACCATTCCCCCTTGTCCTATCGCTACCCACCCTCGTAAACAATTGTTCCCCCTCCTGTTTATATGCTCCCTTCAAGTACTGGAAGGCCACAGTGAGGTCTCCCTGGAGCCTTCTCTTAAGATTTGGTGAGATACACTGATAAATGGGAATGTTCCTGGTGTAAACATTCAGGGCTATCTTTTATTATATATGAAACATTGTAAAAATATCTAATAGAATTGATGAAAGTCATTACTGCCAATGCCAGTCAAATTTAACAGTGTAATTTTTTCAAACAAATGAAGCCAGTTAAATATGAACAGATTAAGAAAATCTGAATTTGTGTGTTACCATTCTAGTACTGGTTGGTGATACCAACAGATGTCAAGAACCACTCTTGACCTGAACTACTCTTCTGTATCTGTTATTTCCTCTGCTAGATAATGTGGCTGTGATTGGCCCTAAAATTAATGGTTTTAGTTTGCAAATATATGCAATTCGTATTCATCTTGTAACTAGTTTATGTAGTGTCTCTTCCTCTGTTCGATTATTGTGAATGGTATAGAGAATGGTGTTGTTTTTTTTGTTATTGATAATAGTAACTAAATTTATTCATCACACCATTCACTTTTGTAATCCCAAATTTTGAGAAAATTGCTTAAAACTCACTTTTTTCTCCACCCTTGTAATGGAGGTACAACAGTACAGAAGTATAAGGGTGTTTTGTTTTACATGTATACTCCCAAAGCTGAAGTTGTCAGCCTGGATCCAGTTGTACGATGAGAGACTGAGAAGCCAACTTAGCTGCTGGTTGGACTTTGAATGTAGTAGCTATGGGACTGATGTATTTGATCCTTTTCATATGTGGCTGAATATGCTCCGAGGAAACTGGTACTAATTGAGTTACATAATCCTTCCTATACATGAAGATGCAGTATGGTTGAAGAAAGCATCTGAAGTTCAGATACAGAGTGTGTATTTTTAAGTGGTGTTGCAATTTATTAAAAGAAAAAAAAAACTAATTTAAGGGATGTATATTTCTCTTAAAAATTCAGAGAAACGTATCTTTAAAGCATTGGAAGCTTTATTAGAAGTGATCCCAGTTGCTATATAAGCCAAAAGAAGAAAAGTCATGACTACCTACAGCTGAGATTAATATGAATATTATCAGCTTCAATGAAGTGGAAGCTAATTAAATTACTAGATAATTTGAAGGTGAATTGTCAGTAAATTCTGTATCTCTTGCATATTGAGGTCTACTGTGGCACGCTTAAAAATTAAAAATTCCCTTGATTTAACGTTATGATAGCTTTTTTTTAAAATCTGTTTTGGATTGGGGAATTTCTAATCTCTCAGATGTCACAGTTGGAAAAACATTGTTTTGCAGATTTGATTTCTGTATTGTGCTGATTCAGCAGCTTATTATCAAGTACGGGTGGAGAAGAAGGAATCAAAATATATGATTAAACATATGGTGACACTTTATTGTTTGAAAAATTGAGAATTTTGAAATCCTGAGGAGGCTAGATGGCATATTTGTGATTTGTAATCATCGCAGCATAAACTTAGACGCTCTGTTAGGTTTCTGCTCAGCTATCACAAATTTCATACCTGAGCTTAATAGGATGAGTTGTATGAATGAGTTACCAGAGCTTTCACAATCCTTCCTTTCAGTCTGAATCCTTCAAGGCTCTGATGTGTCAGTGTTTTCTAAAACTGAAAGCAGCATATGTGAATATTTGATTCTGGCTCAAAACCACAGTGCATTGTCTTAGAGCCCTGCAATAACAAGCAATTCTGACCATAATGCAACAGCTTCATGGAAAATAATTATTCCAACATTTTTTAAAAAACCATTTGTTCCAGCAAACATCTGAACAGCTGCTAGGCCAAATGATACAGAGGATTTGAGAAAGGCTAGACAGCACCCCAAGTCCCTGAAGTTTCAGAAGCATTTAAAATTTGGGACCCTTCATCTCACTTCTCATAGATGTTTTTCTGTCTTTAGTTCAGATATCCTTGCTATTCCTTGCAAATGATGCAGTTTTCACTACTAACATCTGGCAGACAGACAGTGGTCAACTGTATTCCATATGAGAGGTTTTCAAGTGAGTTTTGTTTTTCAATTTTTTTTTTTTTTTTGCTTTCAACACATAGAATGGTAGGAAAAAAAGAGCCATATTTTAATAAAGCTTGCAGTGTCTCTGGCCTGGGAGGATTCAGTTGAAGTCTGCTTTTGGGGCTAAGTGAAGGTGTGTCGAACTGTAGGTGATTTTTTTGCTTATTTATACAACTCAGATTGTGTTATAAAACAAGTTATACTGATCAACGTTTCCAAAAAGACTCAGTTAACCTGCAAAATCACTGTGTGCTTCTGACCAACAGGAAGCTGTTTTGAGTTTCCAGTTCCTTGCCCCTTTAGGGCAGGGAAGTGTTGATCATGTATTTGTATTATAAGTGGCGTGTTCCACTGATGTTAGAAAACTTGCTGTGACAGATGTATTGGTTTTTTTGTTGTCTTTCTTGCTGAATAGGGTGGAAGAGGATTGTTTTTCTGGTTGTTTTTAGAGCTGCAACAGTATTTATCATCTTGTAATGCCAATCATTTGGTGTATTGCTAAAATGTAAGCAGGACTTCTCATAGTACATAAAACTTGTCAGTGCTCATTTGCTGGCCTGTGACTTAAAATAACTCTTCGCTAGAACCAAATGCTTTTCCTCTGTTTCAGTGTGTGTGCACAAGTGTGTTTGCTTTCTGTTTTTTTGCTGAAAGTCCTAAAATGGTGATAACACAACATACTGTAGATTTAAGCTCCAGGGAGATAAAGTAAGCATGAAGTTTAGCCTCTAGCTAAACATCACTCCTGGGTTAATTTACAAGGATCTGTCACGAATATTTACAAGTAGGCAGAATGCAGCACAAAATTAAACAGCATATGGGTACAGTTATCCCTGTTAAAATGACCAACGTGCCTTGTATTGTGTGTGGAAGATAACTGGACAGGTGGTAATCTGTCTTCTCTGAGCAGAGACAGCTGGTATTTTCCTTGGGCTTCAGTGGTGCTTTTCTGTATGGTCTCACCTACCAGCTGATATCTTGTTTGTTAGTACAATACAAAGGATGTGTTGGCCCTTTTATCTATTCCTGTGTAATGTCCAACGGGAGAAGTATCAGACTGCCTGTCCATAAACATAGTGATTAATGTTTCTAGTAATGCAAGATGCATGCAGCTTATCTTACTGACCTCAATATATTAATGTATTCATATTTATTACTAGATAAATATCCAATGGAACTTCTGAGGGAATGTTTGAGAATCAACCCTTTTTCATTCAATTTAGGAGGATCTTTAAGCTCATATACAAAAGAAACAAAATTGTTTCATAAATTCACTTGTAATTTACTGTATTTCCTGGTGTATTACCTGATATTTAGGCATCTGTAACTTTTACTCTCTGAACAATAATTTGATTCTCTCCCACCCCGCTGGAGAAATTGGGAACATTTATTGTATTACAGTTGATTTTCCCTTAAATATTTACTAATTCTCCAGATTATCTGGGAGTCAGATACTGCACTCTGGAGAAAGATGCTGTGCTTCTTGAGAGGTTCAGCATTTGGCTTCTGTGCCCTAAGGAGTAGGAGCCAAACTTACCCATCTCTGCATGTGGCTTTGTTCAGTTAATTGATAAAATCAATCAGCAGTTAGATTGTTCCATCACACCTGATGTTGTTGTAACAGCGACAGATAAGACATAGTAGGCTGTCAAATCAGCCAACAGGATGCTGCAATTGCATCAACTTGATTAGATCAGGTTGGAAAGAGGTCTGAGTTTTGAACATGCTCAAATTAAAGCATTCTTCTGTAAGTAGAGTATGAGTTTGGGTTGTTTGATAATGTTATTATTTTCCCAGTGACAAATTGCTTGAATCCTAAACAGATTTGAAAGTCAAGGAAATATTTTAGCTTGGCTAGTAGATATGCTTCAGTCATGCACCATATTGAGTATTGTGTTAAAGATTTTGGAAATTTTGTTGCACAGTGTCTTATTCAGTGTGACAGTGGATAAGTAAATTTTCTGTTCTAGTTGTTCTGTACAGGATTGCATCTGTCTTGTTAAGTGGCACTGAACTATCCCAGAAGGCATGAGTAGAATTTTGGGGATCTTCTGATCTAATGGATTTCACTTTACTTTAATTGGTTTCACCTTGTTAATCATATGTGTACTTAAAGAACTGTTTCTTTCCTTTCTTCTTTCCTTTCTTTTGTTCTATCTGGTTGCTCTACCAGATCCACACTGGTCAACTGTTTCCTAATCATGAAAAAGGTTGTTTTGTTTTGTTCTTTGCTTTTGTCCTCTACAAAATCACCTACAACAAATGAAAATTCTTATCCTTATATTTCTAAAAGTTATTTTAAAGGCACCTAATTTTCTGTGTAGGCTGCCAGGATAAATTCCAAATAGTTTTAAAGTCCAATATTTCATGAGCCAACACACTTAATGCTAATAATGTTCTGTGCTGCTTGAAAGCTGGATTTTGCCTTAAAAGGGAGAATACAGTAAAAGGAGTAGTTGATAGTTTTAGTCCTTTATGCTTTGTTAATTGCAGGAAATCAAGCTTGGAATTTAGGTAATGAATCACAGCAAACTGGTAACAAAAATGATAAAATTTTAAGGCCTCCAGAGTCACCAGCTGTAGTGTGAGGAATAAGACACTGGAAATACAAAATCTCAATAGTCTTGGTGTAGTGCTTCTTTTTTTTTTTTACCTCTGCTTAAAATTTGTCCAGTTTTAATGACTTCTTACTTTACGTGTCCCTTAAACAATCAGGTTTCCCTTAAAGCCTCTATTTTGGATCAGTGTAGCTTTATTTTCATTATATAGAATTTGTTGCACCTCAGAATTCAAGAGGTATAAAGGGTTATAATCAGAAGAATGTACTTAATTCGGTAGCCTGACATGCAAGCTTGAGGACTAATTCATTTGTTATGTGAATGTAAAGATAAGAATATTTTGACTTCTCAAAACAATGTGTATTTCAAAGTTTAAAGGAATTGGGGGACCTCTTGCCTTTTTTTTTTATAATAACAAGCAAAATCACTGCTATTTTCATTTGAATTCATGATCTTCAATTGATGAGTATCAACAGATATGTATCCACTTAACAATCAGTGAATGTTTACTCTGCTATTAGTTAAAAAGGAACATGGTTGAAACTAGAATGATGCTTACATTCATTCAAGGAATCACCGATACCTGTGACAACTTTTATAAAGATAAAATATAAACCATTTCATCCCAGAAATCTCTCATAAAAGTAGAGGAAAATTCAAAGTTCAAAAAAAGAGCACAAAGTAAATGTGCAATTGGTCACCAGTTAAGAGTTAACTGACCTGTTTTTTAAATGCACAAGTTCATCAGATCCTGCTTCCAAACAAACGGTCTATATGACTAGAGACATGGTCCCGAGTAATGTGATGACACATGGGCAAGAACTCTGACCGCTGATATATTGAGAGTAAAGAAGCTGCATTTTTTTATTGCTGTATTTGGAAAGCTCTTCCACCACCACCATCTTATTTCTTTGGTTCCTTAAAATCTCAAGGCTTATGAATTTAGTGACAAAACATACGTAAGTCTCTAAAAGGATAATTCCTGTGCTCCCTGCTCAACATTTATTGGTTTCATTGAAAATACTTTTCCTCAAAAGTTTTAGTGAATTGTAGTCTGGATTCAGTTGTCAATCTTTGCAGGAAATCTTAAGAAATATATATATTCATTATATAGTGTCTGTGCACATATGTATATATTCTTAAAGAGGATAGATTGAAGTCCTGCAGTGCAGTTATCAAAACCGCATTTTGTGATGCTTGTTCTGAATTATCTTTGTCATCTCCAGTGGAATGAGAACTAAGGCACAGGGCAGTGAAGTCCAGTTTGAATTCAGGTACTTGGAAAATAAGGAAAACTCTTAGTGAATCAAATCTTAGATTTTGTATTAGTGCAATTTTTAGCAAAATTGCAGTATGTTAATACTTCTGAATCTTTTATCCTTTCTGGGCATCTTGACCAAAGAGATTTGTATTTCAAAGTAAATAGAATTTGTAATTTGCCTGAGGAAGAACAAAGCTATGGACTATTCTGAACAAGTTTTATGCATGGACCCATCATCTATGATACCTAGCAAATCATTAAGGCTTTCAGGAAGTCTCTGTGTCAGAGAAATGAAGCCAGAGTCAGTGACAAGCCTTATGCTTCTCCTGTCCGTAATGAGTTACTTAATGTATTCCATTTTAATTGTTACTTGGAGTCAATAATGATCTCACCTACAGCTACTGACAGGAATCATCAGTTATGTGCATGATGTTTTCCAAAATTGCAAATTCACAGTACATCTCTGCTCAATGGCAGCAATGTTTAGCAGCTCATTAGCTTTCGGGCTGTGCCTCTTGGTCAGTTGATACTGGCAAAGGCAGCCAGCCTAGCTGATTTGCAGATGTATAATAATCAAGATGCGTACTGCAATGTAACTGAAAGGAAACACCGCAGAATAAAGTACCAACTGGAGTAGGCTTCTATTTGCTGGTAGGCTAAAAAGGTAATTAGAATTGGAATAAAAAGGAGATAGCGTTGTCTTTTTTCTTAGTAATCTTTCACAAAACATACATTGTTGTTGAGTTTTATTTTTTATAGAAATTTTAAAAATGGACCATTCCATCAATTTATATCTGTAAACGTACAACTAGAAGCTACTGCATGCTTTCATCTGAACTGTGGAGCTCTTGAAGTAAAATGTAATATCAAAAATAGGTCCCATATATTATACTGGATATAGTAGTCGCACGTAATATACTGCAGATACTGTGTGACATGTTGTCCGTGGTTACACTTTAGAGGCTTTATTCTGATTTGTTGACTTTTTTACTTTAGTGAAGAGAGTAGAGTGGAGCAGTATAGTGCTGGATGGCTTTTGTAGACATTTTTCAGTATTTAACAGCTTAGGAGGTGAGAAGAGGCCTCAGTAATTCAGACAAATAGTAGAATGGTAGGTATTACCGCTGTAGAACTATGGGATAGTAGAATTGGAAACTTCACACCTATTTGGATTGTTATCACTGAAAATGTGGGAAAGCTATGTTGATTCAGAAAATACTAGGACTGGAGGTAATTCTTACTAAGCGTATGTTCATGATAGGGGATGGGATGTGAAAGCAGCTCTTGTTAAGATAACCTATTTTCTTTCTTTGGTTTTAAACATCCTTTCCTTCTCCTTTACCACACCTTTCATGCTAACTCACTGAATGGGAAAGGCCCCTTCTGGATCGGGCCAGGAGTCCAACTAGCTTGTATTAAATGTTTAAGGAAAGAAAGATTAATAAATATCAGATGTGCTTGAAATGCTTTCCCAGATTCTGATAGTGAACAGAAGCTTATATGTAGACTTTATCTTTTGAATGAATTTATGTTTTGGCCTCTCATGTTTGATCTAATGACACAATTGAGGCAACAGAATAGGGCAAAGAGAAACCTCATGAAGTTCACCAATGGGAAATGCAAAACTCTGCACCTTGGAAAGAATAATCACATGTACCACTTACAAGCTGGGGGCCAACTGGCTGGGAAGCAGCTCTGCAGATAAGGACCTGGGGGACAATAAACTGTCAGCCAGCCAGCAGCAAGCCTTTGTGGCTAAGATGGTCAACGGCCTTCTGTGCCACATTGGACAGAGCACTAGCAGCAGATTGAGGAGGAGATCCATCACCTCTGCTCAGCATTGGTGAGACACATCTGGAGCACTGGCTCCAGTGCTGGGCTTCCCAGTAAGGGAGAGAGAGAGGGATGTGCTGGAGCCAGTCCAGGGAAGTGCTGCAAAGATGATTAAGGAGTTGTAGCATCTGTCATGTGGGGAGAGACTGAGAGATGGGACTGTTTAGTCTAGAGGAGAGAATTCTCAGGAGGTTCTTAACTGAGAAGTGATGTTGATGAGGGAGCCAGCATCTAAGTAGAGCCTAGTGACAAGAAAAGAGATATAAGCACAAATTAAAGCACATTAAATTCTATCTTAACATAAGACAAAACAAAAAAAAACTGTAACAGGTTTTTTTTTTTAATTTTATTGTGAGGATGAAACAGATTGTCCAGAGATGTTGTCTCCATCAGCAACAATATTAGAAATTTGGCCAGATAGAGTTGACCTGAGCTAACTACTCAGACATACCCTGCTGTGAGCCGACTTGCATGATCTCAACCTCAGTGATTCAGTAAATAGCTCCACAGTGCTAATGTGCTGTGTTTAAAAATAAAAGAAAATGGCAAAATGTCTTATTTTGAGAAAGATGTAAGCAAATCTGTTGTCTGACTATATTTTTGTTCCTGTCCCCAGTTATTCTGTTAAAAACATCAAAATATAATGAACCTCTAATGGGATCTTTCTCCTTCATGAGGATGGTGACGCACTGGAACAGGCTGCCCAGAGTAGCTGTGGATGCTCTATCCCTGAAAGTGTTCAAGGCCAGGTTAGAAAGGGCTTCTGGCAACCTGGTCTAGTGGAAGATGTCTCTGTCCATGGCAGGGAAGTTGGAACTGGATGGTCTTCAAAGTCCCTTCCAACCCAAAAGTATTCTGTGGTTCTATAATCTTTGGAAGTTTTCACATTAGCATGTTTTCTTTTTAAGTTCTGTTCTGATGTTCTTTTATTAAAAGTCCTCTTCTGTGTGATTTCTGTTGTTCCTTTTCAATTCTAGTTCATTATTTTCCCTCTTGGAAGTTAATTACAGTGTGTTATGGTTACTATTTTAAGTAGTTCTTCATTATTGATGGTTTTATGCTTGAGACCAAGTCAACAGTTGTTTCTCTACAATTTCTGTACACTACTTTTTAAAGATTCGGAGCCTGATATTAACTGTGCATGGCTCTTCACAAATAATTTTCTTCTAATTTGGCTGATGAATTGTTAGTTCATTGCAATGTATTATATACCTGACTTAGAATGGATGAACCTAAAATGTGCTTGATCTTTTCTTGGAGACCTCCAGTGAGGAGTCTGTAAACTCCCCAGGCAATCAGCAATGCTTTGCAGTCTTCAGCATTGAAGAGGTTTTCAATGACTTTGACCTGACTGTGTCATTATTACTGGAACAGCAAGAATTTATTCTTTGTCTGGAATTTAGAGTAGATGGAGAGTGCATGTGTCTTTTTTTTTTTTTTTTTATAAGAACTCTTTTCATCTATCCAAAAACCATTATTACTTGTTCTTTTGCCTGAAAAATCTCAGTCCTCTCTGTGGTCCCTCCTGTGTAAGGTTATTTTTATACTCTGGTCATTCATCTTATGCTCTTGAGGACTTTTTCTGATGTTTTATTTTTTCCTTGAAGAAAGAATGATGCTCAAAATTGGACACAGTATCAAAGCAGAAGCCATGCTAATGCAGAGTACATGTAGTCTCACCACAGCGCTGTTACTGACTCACGGTCTTATTCCCTACGGCTCCAGATGTTTCTGAGATTCCAGAATATACAAAGAGTCAGTGCACTGTAGGAAGAAAGAGCAGATCCCACAGACCTGTAGTTGTACAGAAAAGATCTGCAAGTTCATAACTTGCTTATTGATATGTTGGTAGATAAGGTCTTGATGAAAAGTATTGATTGGCGGAGTCTGAATAAGTTCAAATTAAATCAATCTTTCCCTGTGAAAAAGCCAGATTTACTTATATTCTACATTCATTATATAGTAGAACAGTATTTTATGAACTGGGCCTTATTTCTCCAATGCATTCACAGCAGATGGCCTGTACCTTACTGCTGCTCTTGCTAACTAAGGAGTAGGCTTGGAGTTTGTTGGTAGAGCATCCATATGCTTTGTGACAATTCTTCCTCAAACATAATTTTTTTTGTTTGTATTTGATTCATGTTATTGAAAACACAAATTCACAAATGTTACCTATTTTTGCAGGCGTAGCATGCAAAGTTCTGATCAAATGAGCCACAGGGAAATGTGTAACATTTATATAAATCGTTGATTGTCTTTTTGGGTTTGGATATGGTAAAAAGGTTTTTCAGGCATTTGCCTATTCCCTTAGTTAAGAAAAATAAGGGCCCACTTTCCCTCTAACTCCAATGACTTTCTGTAATGTTGCATCTTTCACCTTTTTTCTTTTTTTTTTTTTTGGCTGGATGTTCATTATTTCCAATAGACAACAAAAAAGATTTAAAGAAATGTCAATTTATAAGCAACTTAAATATTCTTTTGTTCTTTTCAATTTGTCCATTTTAGGTAAGAAGTTGAATTCTAGCCATTAGGCCTGATTTATTGCTTAGTGGCCTGTGTGAAATGAATAAATGAACATTCACTAATTTCTGGTGCCCAGGTGTTGAAGTCATATATTAAGTGCTTTAGTAATTTGCATTAATTGGCAAGCTGTTGTCAGAGAAATGCCAAATATTTAGGCAGTAATTTTGCAAAGTATTGAAGCTCTTTTGTATGTCATTTTGAAATCAGTAAGCTAAGTATGTGAAATTTGCCAAGTCTCCAAATGTCTTGCTTAAGGGGCCCAAATTGCTGAATTAGAGCTCAAAAACTAGCACTGGACCCTTTTTTTTTTTTTTGAGAAATCTTTCCTTTATAATTATGATTTAGACAGATTTCATTTTTAATTCCACAGCAAAAGAAATCTTGTCCTTTGCTGGTATTGCTCTGCCTCTGTTATGGATGAATGGATCATTAGATTTTATCCTATCTCACCTCTTAATATTTGTTTGAGAAACAGTTTTCGGTGATTTTGTTCACTCAGTGTGTTGTCAGTGATGGTCATCAGCAACTCTGACATGCTATTAAAGGTAGGTTGTAATTATTGATAGTATCCATGACATTGTATAAAATGCATAAAATCTTGAAACCCTTGATTTACAAGCGTTACTTTCAAATTATGTCAAGGACTTGCACAGCATAACATTAAGTGAAGCAGAGTCTTAATGTTAAAAATAAATAAGTACATTAATCAAGAACTAAACTAAAAAACTATAATAAAACTAAGTGTCGCTCTATGGATTCAGAGATAATTAAGGGCATTGCTTATCATTTTATTCTTGCTGCCTTTACTTTACTTTCTCTCTATCAAATTAATTCTTAAAACCAGTGTCGGTGTTACGAACTAGAAACTCCTTCCCATCTTTCGCCTTCTGAATATTTGTAATGATTATTACCCATGGATTAGTTAAGAAGAGCTGGTTTTGCAAAGAAAGTGAGCTTTTCTTAATTTGACTTTTAGGATTGTGAAAGATTATATATGATAAAATACCTACCATTAAAATATGATTTTGATTCAGTACAAAGCTAATTGTAATTATGCATATCTCTTAGAATAACAGTAATGTAAAATCTTTGTAAAAATATTTTTTTTCTAGACTGGGTGATGTTTTAAGATTATGCAATGTGTACTGGAGCCAACAGAGGATAAGGAAAAGGAAACTAATTATTTGTACTGGTTTTATAAATCTCTCTTTATTGCCTAACCTTTTCAAACAAGAAATGGATTTATCCTTTGTGGAGACAGTAGTAAAAAAAAATGCTACTCTCTGGCTCAAAACAGCTCTAAAGTCCTTCTTTGATCTCACATAGTTCCTTAATTCTAAATACCTCTTGTTCTAGTTTGTGCATTCTAACTAGTTTTGTAAAAACTCCAATAGAAAAGTTCTTGACAATAAATGTTGTCTTTAGACAAATTTCATACTTACAACATGGTACAGTTTTTGGTGTATTATTTAATTTCTAATTATTTTTAATGGTTTGAACATTTTCAGAATACTAGGCTTAATTTTTCTTTTCTTGAACCCTATAGTGATTCTAGAAAAAAAATATTCTTTTTTTCTATGTTCTACTTTAAACTGTGGATAAAGACATCAAATGGCATATTCACCTTCCCTTGGACATGACCATCAAACATTGGGTTTTTTTTTGTTATTTTATTAAACCAATATTAGAGTGGGGATGGGATTGGGACACAGAAGAGGGAAAAGCCGGCATAATGAGAGAAGGAAAACAAGCATGAAAATGGCCATCAACGAGGGAAAATTGGGCTATCATAGAAATTATTAGAGTAGACATTTGATGGGATCTAATTTACCAAAGGTAAGAGTGTCATGAAGTGATAGCTAATGTGTCTTCCACATTTCAGAGGACAGGAGCCAATTCATGTCTGTCAGCCTAACATTTTATAGATGTAAATCATTTCTGTGTAAGAATATTGTTCTTCCCCACCTTAACAAGTGTATTTGTTCACTACCAATTTTACAGTATTTCTCCCACCACCACACTGTAAAAAAATATAAAAGAGGTTGGTGCTTCAGAAAAGAATTTTTACTGTCATCTTTTCAATTTTTTTTTTTTGCTTCAAAATACTGTTTAACATGAGTCAGGACTTACCTAATGCTCAGATAAGGTATGCCACTGAAGTGATGTACTTTAATGGAAATGAAATGGTTGATTAACTTTCCATGACTCACAGAGGTGACTGTCTCTTTTCTTGGCTGTCATGTCATTATAAGCCTCTGAGTGTGAGCTCTTGTAAGAGAGAACTTGGGTGTTTCCTTGCTTAATCCAACAAATAAGATGGCCTCTCTATCTTTTCCAGTGTTGTAGATCTTTCTCCAACACTGTATTATAAGATTTCTTTTCTAGCTGAACGTAGAGGTGTGAAATTACAATGTATTAAATATTGGTTTAATATATTAAGCAATTTCACTTTTTGTTCTATAAAAATAATAAAAGTTATTGCTGGAGAAAGAGGAAAATATAAAGACAGTAAAGGAGTGGAGGAGTGGAATTCCTATACAAACAGGTGAAAGAGCATCTTTGTGGTAAGGGTGACAGAGCACTGGAACAGATTGCCCAGAAAGGTAGTAGAGTCTGCTTCTGTGGAGATATTCAGGACTCATTTGAATGCCCACCTGTGCATCCTACTGTAGGAAACCTGCTTTAGCAGGAGGATTGGACTTGATGATCTCTTGAGGTCCCTTCCAATACTTGTGATCCTGTGATATATGAAGGTCCCTAATTTCTAATTTTTTTAACCTCTCTTTTTTGTTGATTACATACAATTTTTTTTGTTTACTCTGGGTTGACTTTTTAAATTATTCTAAAAATATATATCACTTCTCTTAGACTTGAATAATTTGAAGACTATCCTTTGTAAACCATATGATAATTGAATAGTCTTTATGTCATTATGTGAAAGGGATTCTCATTGGGAAGTCAATATTGTGTTTCTGCTTAGTATTGCAAGTCACATCTTTAAATTCAGGAACCATCTCTCAACCTACTTATTATTTATTTTTTAAAAAGAAAAAAAATCAGAAAGCAGACTGATCAGAAAAAAAGAACCATTGTCCATGTTCCTAGACCAAAAAACAATGAGAGCAATATTCAATAAAGTAGAACAGCATTTAGGAGATGCAGGAGCATACTTTTAATATCAATATTTTTGTAGTTGTATTTCTTATTTTTTAAGCACAATACTTTGCAGAAGATGTGTAAGAGCAACTTATTTGGTTTTAATTCCTCTAGTGACTTGGAGGAGGTATTGCAGCTGAACTTGAAACTGATACTCATTGGCCTCATTTATTCTTGTAGTCTTCCAACAGCAAATTAGAGAGACAAACTCCACACATCTATATTTTATATTTATGTTTAAATTAATCTGAAAAACACTGAACAAACAAAAAAACCCAAAAGTGGCTGTCTCATTTATTTTGTAAGAACTAGACTTGTGGCACACTTATGACTCAGACTCACAGGGTGTCACACCTTCATGCCGGTGCACTTGCCGCACTTTGTTTGCTTTTGAAAGTAGGTTTTGAAGTTGACTTAACTGAGTTTCGTGACCCAACTGAGTATTTACACTGGTTTCAAACTGCTTGTGTCAGCTTGGTTTGTTTCAGTGTATTTACTGACGTGTGTTAAAATATACAAGTCAGTGGTAGATCCATTAAAGTGTGTCAACATACGAAGTCGGACTGATTTATTAACTCAGTCTGTCTTTGTATGTGGACCAGATTTCAGTTTTTGTATGGAAGCTCCCCCTTGCGCTCCCCAGATCTGTGCTGGTAGTAGCAGAACCAAGAAAGAAGTCATGAATTCAAATACATACTTGTCAAAGAATTTTTGTCCTAAAGCTCATTCAGGAAGTGAGGAAGAGTTATCGATCCACTACCCAGCAAACTGATTTTTTTCAGGATGCGCATCTGAATTCGTTTTGTGTGTACTGGAGAAAAAGTTACTGCGTCAAAAGAACCTTGCTTGGAATAAAATTAAGTATTAGTTTAACTGTTGTATGAAGGTTGACATGGTAATTCTGATATAATTTCATGAGCTACAGTTCTGCATAACTGCACTTTCAGAATTCTTGTGGTTAAAATTTAAATTGCCATGTCTTCTGGTTTCTACCTTTTCCTGGAGCTCTGATTGCACTTCTGTCTATGGGAGCCTAGAAATAATAGCCTTATACTTTGCAAATTCCCGCAGGCCTCTCTCCTTGCTTTCAGCGTTGGCTGCTTTTCTTACAAGCAGGAATTCTTTGCACTGACAGGATATGAGGACTGGCCAGTAGCTACTTCTGTTGTGTTTTTGAAAGATTATTTTTTTATTACTCAATTTCTTTGTGTCTTACACACAGATATGTTATGGCAGTTGTGATTTACAGGTGGGGTTAGCAGTCTCTCTATAACTCTTACTCCTTTGAGTGTAGTATCAGTAAAATCATCTGAATTGCGTTGTGACTGAGTGTGTCTGTGGTGAGCACTTTCCTGATGGTGCCCTACTGACAGCTGCAGTGGTAAAGAGTAAGTGTTATGGGTACTGACTCAAGTGCTAATAGCGCTTCTGAAATTTAGAGATTACATCACTGTTCTTTAAAGTTTGAGCATGGTAGACATACTCCCCCCTCAAAAAATAAAAATAAAATTGGAAAAGGACTTAGGTTTAGATGTCCCATCTGTGTGATAATGCCATGACTGTGCATTAAGCTTACGCTGGGTCTAGTTGTGCTCGAAGTCAAGTGATAAACAGTTGTGGCACATGAAAAAAGTAGCTCATGCCTGCTTGAATGCCTCTCTTACTTTTTGCGTGCTAAGCTGCCTAATCAGGTCTTATTTAGATAATTCATAACATGAACAAATTCAAGAAGCAATGATAAACATGTGATAAACATGTTCCTCCTTCCAAAAATGTATTTATTTCACAAAATTGCATCAGCCTAAGTACAAAATAGGTAAGCTCAAGTAGGCAAATCAGTATCTGAATTAAAGCTTTGTTTGGTTGGTCTTTTTTGCCCCTCTCTACTTCAGTGTAAGGCTCAATAGCACTGGGAAAATGGTGCATACACAGATCCGTGTGAATGTGGGAGAGCCCCAGGCAGCAGCAGGGTTGCCCAGCTGTGAGGTGCTGTGGGGAACGCTGTCTGCATCACTCCTCCCGGTGCCCCTTTGCCCTCAGTGTCAGTAAATCAAACATCGTCACTGTCGGCTGATAATGAACCATCAAGATTGCAGGAGGACCAGTGAGCACACTTATCATTTAAGTTTTTAATTAAAAAGCATTGTTAACCATGCTGTGGCCCAGCTGCAGAGCTGCAGCCAGGAGGGCTGCCCATTTTGGGAGGCACTGCAGTGCTGCTGGCCCTTTGGATTCTGTGACAGTGCTGTCTGAACTGAGAGGGCTGGGAGGCATCAAGTGAGTACCTTCTAGCAGGGAGAAAAGTTGTTTCTGTGTAAAATGCTTACCTAAAAACAGTTCAGTGCAAGACACAGTGGCGTAAACAGGAAAGCTGAATGTAAAATTTTGTTATATGTGTGAAATCACACCTCAAGTAACAGTATACAAAAAGCATTCCATTTGTCATCACTTTCATATTCCTGTCCTGAGCCCTCCAGTGCTTGGCCTTGCACATAACCTTTAAAAACCTGAGTACTTGGACTAAGGCTAGCACGTAAATGCTTTATGGAGGCTTCTTCTCTCATTCCAAAAAGTTAATTATATTTGTTCTTATTTGAGTAAATTTATTCTCTTCAGATCTCATTAGCTTGAGTAGAGTAGTTCTGCATATGACTTATTGTAGACTAAATAAAATTTAGATGACTTAGTGATGTCCTTTCATTTCATTCTATCACAGCACTGTGATTAAAACAATTTTTTTTCAATTAAAATATGTTGGAAGACTTGTGAAACATCAGGTGTGATCTGAGTTGTATGGTCAGTTTAAAGTTAGTTTTTAAGGAACTACTTGGAGATCTACAAGGCTGGGAAAAGATATTTTCTATCACTCAGTAAGGAAACATTACATAGTTCACATATCTTGAAAGATTCCTCTAGGGTATCAAATCTACTAACCAGATAACTCCGCAACTGAATGGGATTTATAGTATCGAGAGAGGATTAAATTGAAGGAGTTTAAATTCAAGTACATACTTAATCCTGTTCGGGAATTATTATAACGTAATTATTATGTTTTTTTATAGCTTTTGTAATGGATATATTCTTTATCTCAAACATTCAGTTAAAATGTTCACTTACAGGGTTTTTTTTTTTTTTTTTTTTTAGTAACTCATTAAAAGAATATCTAAAAGGTGGTATTTTCTTGTATTTCAGGAAAATTGTTCAAGAAAAATACTTTTGGGAGAGATAATTGTTTTACTAATACTTTAGGGATTAAAATAATTTTTCTTTCCTAGCATATCAAGATATTAATTTTAAAACTTAAACTGTCCTTCAATGAGAGGTAATTCAGAGTAATAGTAACATGCTGTTCTGTCACCTTCCAAATAGCTTTAATGCATTGATGTGCATCTAGCTCTTAGTGAGGAAAAAAGCAGGAGCCAGGGCAAACACCTCACCAGTTGATAAATTACATTTTAACTGTTTTTTTTCCTTAAAAGAACCATCTACTTTGTCTGCTACTCCTTTTTCCCTTTTCATGCTGACATCATATAGCTGTTTGAGTGGAAGTGTAAGTCATGATGATCATAAATTGTACTTCTCAGATTGAGAAAAGTTCTTTTCAGAGGCAGTGCTTGCCAAAATCAAAATTGTTCCATCAGTGTGAAATGCAGCTTGGAGCTTGGGCCTTTAACCCCTGGGTTACCATTCTGAATTGGAGTCACAGCGATAGTGCTCAAATGTACCAGTTTCGAAGAAATCCTGTTGCTTGAGTGGCAGGACTTATTTGATTTAGGGCACTTCCTCATCTACATTACAAAATCTTGTCATTATACCATGCTTGTCTCAATAGACTCTGCTGAGGGCAAAGTTCACCTAGGACTGTATGACCCCTGCAATTAATTGTGGGCCTGCACGTTTGGGGTTTAATTCCGTGGACAAACATGGAGCATAGGAGCACAGTGTTTACCTGTTGCATTCCACGAGGACTGCTCCAAACGTAATGCCTCCTATTTTATGATGGTGGTGGTACGGCAGTAGAGGTTGAACCTTCCCACCAATATCCCTTTCACATTTTGTTGCCGTGTGACAGATGGCAGCAGGGGGGCAGTCTGACAAAATGGCATCTGGCGTAGAAGTGTGTGTGAAGCAAAGGTGTGTCACTGAATTCCTCCATGCAGAAAAAATTGTTCCCATTGACATTTATTGATGCTTATTGAACGTTTATGGAGACCAACCAGTGGATGTTAGCACAGTGAGGAAGTGTGTGGTGTGTTTCAGCAGTGGTGACAGCAACTGTAGCTCACCTCCACTGGTGATGATTTTTACAAGCACAGCATGCAGGCTCTTCGCTGAGGAAAGTGCATAGCTAATGGTGGTGACTACGTTGAAAAACAGTGCTTTGCAGCTGAGGATTTTCTCTATGAAATAGTTTTATTGTGCTCTTTGTATCTGTTGTAGTTTGCATGGAAATAAAATTGGAGGCATTGCTTTCAGAGCAAACTACATACATTGTGGACTACTAATTAATTCATTGCTGTCAAAAAAAAAAAAAAGAAAGATGTAATTGTGAGAAAAACGCTGTCCCTCTGTATGACTCTTTGGAGCTACATATTGTCTATCTGTAGCCATTTCAACATTGTCTAGTGAATACAACTTTCTAGACTGTTGAATCTGTAAACAGTGTGTGCTTCCAAAGCTTTGCCCTTGAGCCACCCATTCTGTTCCCTTCAGTGGGGAACTATACACCCAGTTAAGGCTAGTAGAATAATTGGAATAGTTAATTGAGAGAAATACCTTTTTAAGTGAGGAACTTGGATTGAATCAACTTGATTTCCAGTGTCTGGAGCTTTAAATTCTGAGACTTAATAAATGTTGTTCTCATCCTATTTCATCCCGTAATTGGGTTTTGAAAAGGACACTTGATTTTGCACTGTTCCATAGCTAACTGAATATTAGATTCTTGGCACTTTATAATCCTCTTCATTCTTACTCCTCCAAACCCCCCCCCCCCCTTTTTTTTCTTGAACTGCAGTTGCTGGAGTAACAAATAAATTCCTTATGTCTGATTTCAAAGTATGTGAATTTTATATATGACAGGCTTCACACTTGCTCTATTTTTCTTCCCTTTTTCTTTGTGTTGCCATCATTAAAAAGAATATTTAAATAAATATTTAAATATCATAGTGAATAACTCTACTGGATTTGAATCAACTGCAAATTGATCCAAATAATGCTACCTGTATTTTGTTGTTGGTTTCTCTTTGAACTCAGTAAGTGCTATTATAGTTAAAGAATACTCATATATAGTACTTTATAATTTTAGTAATGGCTTCTTGAAGCCTGTACTCGTGGAATCACCAGTCTTTTTTTTTTTTCATGTGAGTTTTTTCTTGTGCATACGTTGAACACTTTTCAGGCTTAGTGTGTTTTTTTTCATTTTTTTCTCTTTATTCCTTATTTCATAGTGAATTTTCCTCAATACAGAATATATTCCACCCAGGTGTCCTGTTTTGTTCTTGAGTTTCTTGAAATGTGATGCCTGTCTCTGCTTCTGTTCTTCAGTGCTTTTATTCTACTTGACTCCACATCATTTGCTAATATAATGTTTATAGACCCATTCTTTTCCAGTGCTATAAGACCTAAATTAGCTGTTCTTCAGGGAGGTAATTTTTTCTAGTTTAGTAACTCATATTTATTATTATTTTTAATTGCTATATTTTGTTTTATGCTTTTCTTGTCATGTAAGTTATGGCATTTAAAAACATGCATGTATGCATGTGTATATATTAAGATTTACTAGTAAAATGTGTCACGTAACTATTCATAGCCAAATTTTGAGTTCTTTTTCACTTTCTCTTATTTGGGTGATTTTAAGGAACACCATAAACTGTTAATTACTTTTGAGTTTATTATTCAGACTGTTTTCTCTACTTTTGGGAACGTTTTTAACTTTTAGGTCAGTTGAAGTACAGTATTATACTAACCAACTATTGCACTGAAACTTAATGCTCAGATGAATGTTGTAACTGTAGCAGTCTCCTTTCATAGACTTAGGGTGAAATGAAGAAAAAATCTGTCATATTTAATATGTATACCAGTGTTTACTTGCAAATTTTTTTTCAAATGAAACTTAGAAGTAAAAAGCACAGAAAACAGTACTTCCTATCAGATATTTTTTAATTTTAAAGGCAATTTTTAGATGTGAATGTGTGATTTGAAGCTTTTGTTTAGGGTCTCAAATTTAAAGCTGCTGCTTTAGGAAAAGTTTAGAGATTTTCTAGGACATACTTATTTAGAATACACAATAAAGCATTTCCGTAAAACTTTATGAAAATATATGATTTTAAAGGCCAAACCTTGAAAGTCAGAGAGGTTTATTTATCTGAAAATGTTGGCTCAAATGATGTCGAATTTGGGATGTGGAGTGCTTTTTGTTTGTTTTTTTTTTAAATTAAATTTTATTTTAAGGATACCCAGTAGACACTGAGGCAAATCCATTTAGTATATTATTAATGGGTTTAATACTGTACAGCCAAATTCTACATCTGGTTTTGCAGTGTTCTTTCAACTGCCAACCAAGGCGCTGAGGAGTGTGTGTGTGTGTGTGTGTGTTTAAAGCTGGTTTATCAAAGGGGTTGCATCATGAAAAGCGAAGTAGCTGATTATTCAAGAAATTGTGAAGCCTTTCAGTCCTTGAGTGTAGAACACAATCCTACATTTCCTAGAAATCGCAAAGAATAATTGTTCATAAACTCGTTATATTTCTTTTGGGTTTTCGGACAGATCACAAAAAACATTTGCATTTACATACATTGCACAGATGGCACTTTGACACCATTCCAAAGTACTGTCTTTCAGAGCTCATTGAGTACACTTTTAAACTTGTGACCTCTAGCTATTATCATGCTCTTTGTATTTTGTGTTGCAGTGATTTCCTTCTTGCTGAAACAATTTCTTATTGTTTCTTCTTCCCACAATGCATATGTGTTAAGAGTTCTACCATGTAATTCTATTTGTTCTGTTCACATTACAGTAATTTGTATCTTATGCGAAACTAAATGTGAGGGGTGCTGTAGTAATATTTTTAATTAAAAAAGAAACCACAAAAAACTTCCCACAAAATTTATACATACTGAGATAAAATTTAAATGACAGCTAGATAACTACCCTGTAATAAAATAGAAGTGCGGTTGTTCATTCTAGCATTTTTCATGAGGGAAAATAAGTAAGTAGATCTATATATATATTATTGGTCAGAGGTCTTTTTGTCTTTCCTTTCTTTTTAAGTAATATTTATGTAGCCTGAACTCCGTCAGAAGGTGCTGCATTGTCATATTTACTCAGGACATAAGGATATAACCAGAGAAGATGTAATTGCAGAGATAGTTTTGGATAAAGTTTTAAACAGAAATTCCTTTTCCTTTCAAAATGAATGATGCTTTTGCAACTTCCATCTCTGGATTAAATTAAAGGGACTTCAAGAATTCTGGAACTTTGGGAACATGGAAAATTCAGTTTTATTTTTCTGTTTAAAGACACACAGCTTGAAATCTTTCATAGCCTTCTGAAGGAGGTGTAGATATCTTAATTTATAACCTCAGTTCCAGGCACTTCTAAATGACATTTAGGGCATTATGTATGTATAATGGGAGCATTCATGACTGTGTAAGCTTTAATTTTGTAGAGTCTCAGCAATTATAAAATTCTGCTAATCAAAGTGAGGCATTGAATCTCTTGGGGCACTTTGTGGATATTTATCGAGGTGGTTGCCGACATTGCGTTTCCCTTCTGTGGCAGTTAAATGGAGCAAATTTGGCTGTGCCTTCCTGCAGCCCCATCACATCTCTGTTCTTCTGTCTGTTGGTGGCAGCTTCCAAAGCACCAACTTGTTCCATGTCGACTGCATGTTGGGCCCCATAATAAATCATCAGTGAATGGCTGGCTCTGTACTTCTGTATTTAAAGCAGTCTTGACCATTGATTAATGCAGCTCTTCACTCACAGAACAATTGCTGATGCACATGTGCACATGACAAGCTCTTCCAGTGCAAGAGATAGCTTTGTCCTGTGCCCTGTGTTTTCCCCCTCCCTCTCCCCTCCTCTTTAAATTATTCCCTTCCTGAGCTAGCTCAGTCCCCAGCTAATTGAGTGCCTGGACTTCAGGTTGCCTGAATGGGGCCTGCACCCTTGGAGGTGATGAGGGCCTTGACAGGCCTCGCTCCTGGCCCGGGAGGTTCCGGTGCTGTATGGCTACAGCGTGCCATGGGGCTGCTTGGGGTTTGGGACCCCGCTTCTATTTGATTTGTAATCTAAGGGCTCAGTCTTTCTGTCTATCTATCTTTCTGTATGTCTTTCTGTCATAATGGATCATGAGCTTCAGTTTGCAGATGACAATGGGTAGGACTTCTGACTTTTGCCAGTTCAGACTTGGAAGAGTGTGTAGATGTTATGAGTGGGGTTATGTGGATTCAGTACTTTTTTCCCTTTTTGACAAGTTAGTGTTCCTCACTCGTGGTTGTTTGCATACTTCTGCTTATTTAAAACAAATCTCTGTGACAACCCGTTGAGAGTATGGCCTTTCCTTGCCCTTGGAGCGCACGTCAGTTCATTAGCCTCAATTAACGTTCTTGCACAACTCAGCCAATTAATGGAGCTACCCCAATGTAGAACAGAATAGCACTGTCGCTCATTTAAAAAGTTTTCCATGATTTCTACTGCCTTTTTTTTAGTTATCTTTATATACAGTTTTACATACATATACTAGTTTTAAAATGATAACTCCTTAATGAAAATAAAATGGTTGCTACAAACTATTGATTATGTAGTGAAGTCAATTACCCACTCTTTAAGTTACAGTATAGTTGGGATACAGAAAACTGTTTCAGAATGCTGAGGAATTAATATAAAAGTTTTTCACCTTACCGGTTAGCAGCTTATATCCTTCCTTTTGCTAGTCCTCTGTGAAATAATTGTTTGAATATTTGATAGAATGAATGAGGAAAAAGTACCTATTAAAAAAGTCATGTTAGTTAGAAATGACTGCAGTCTTAAATGTGATTTTTCTGTGGTCAGTAAAATGTATGCTTGCTTTTACCGTATGTTTACTTTTTAAGTACTTTATGTTGTGTTTGTACATAAGTCAAATAGTGTTTATTTCTTCATTCTGATCAAAATTATAGGCAGAAAATAACCACTGTTGGAATTAGTAACTGTAGTTACAAATGTAGATAATAATTATAGATACTTTCTTCTTAGTGACTGATATATATTATTGTATTGAGAATATAGATTTTTTTTTTAATCTGTACCTCAAGAAGAATTACCGATCACAGAATAATTGAGGCTAGAAAAGACCTGTAAGATCTTGAAGTCCAACCATCAACCCATCCCCTCCAGCAATTCTCAGTGTGATAGGGCTGCTGATAGAGGATAACACAAGGAAATTAAGTGCTAGGCTCATGAAAGGCAGGTATAATCCTTAGTCCCTCTATTACAATGTAAATCGTACTATGAAAAAGTATATTTTATTCCTACTGCTGCTGAAGCTGACACAGTGCTACCCAAATAGATATTAGATGCATGTAGGAGAAGTTCCAATGTTTTTTTGAGGCACTCGGGGGCGGGGTGGCGGGGGGGTGGAGGGAGGGAGGTAGATCCATGTGTGTAGCATGCACATATGAGTGAGGATTAAGACAGCAGTTATCATGTAGCTGGGAATAATTTTGGTTGAAAGGCATCTCTGCAGAGATGTGCGGGAGCACCAATGCATGGAAACTCAAGACAGTCAAGCATTGTGCAAAAAATATTTATGGTATATATTGTTACACGTTGTGAGAAATCGAGTTGCTGTGTTTGCTTTAAGTTTCCCTCTGCATTTTTCAAATTAATGCTTCAGTCCTTAGAGGTTCAGGGTTTATCTTAAAAGTGTAGGAATGAGGAAAAATTAAGGTTTCTGCCCAATTTTATCTCCAATTTTATCTCTTCATTGGATCATTTGAATCCATAGAGATCTTTATTTCAAATTTACAACACATGTAAGCATTTCATATGTCCCAAACTGTTCCTTTCCTGTTGAAAACTCTTGGAGTTTTTGGTTGGTTGGTTGGGTTTTTTTGCTAAAGGCATCTTTTCCCACTTCTTGTAAAATCTGATACAACTCAAATAAAGGCACTGAAGATGAGAGAAGTTCACTCACAGAAATACGTTCATAATAATGCTACATAAAATACTTAAGTGGAGTCAATACCAAAAGGACAGAGGGAAATATTTTTATTTAATTGCAGTTTGCACATCCTTCTAAGTTAAACCATGAAACCACAATTAACAAGGAATCTCCAGAAAATCTCTGGGAGGGCTGGGGAGTTTCAGTGGAGATCTATGAGCTTGGTTATCCAAGATAAAGAGGGAAGTGTGTGTTCATTTAGTGTGCTCACAGAGCACCATCCTCTCCCCGGGTACCAGGCAAGAGGAAGCAAGGACAGGAATTAATGTGCTCTAGTGACACTTCATTAGGATTTTGCTGCTCCCTGGGGCTCTGCCTTCCTCACAGTTGGCACCCTGTGGACTTGCACTGCAGATTTCAGGGCAATGACATGACACTGGTTGGAGGCCAATCCATGCTGAGGATGGATGCCTCTCCTGAGACTGTCCTGGGTTGTCACATCCCCTCCTGCCACTCTGTGCTTATGTAGGACTGGCGGCCTCCAGGGAGGCTGACAGAGTGTTCATGCTGGCTGAGAATTGCGCTGCAGTGTGTTCACGGGTAGATGGGTCATGTGGGCCAAACCCTGTACATTGGGATACCCAGCATGTCTCTCGCTGACTCATTAAGCCTCTTGATCTTACTGAGCAACACAGAGTCTGTGTCCCAGGTGTCCCTGAACAGCTGTCCCGGCACATGGTACCAGGCACGAAAAGGGGACAGAAGGGCAAGGGACACAGACACCTGCAGGGGATGTCCCTTTCAGCAACATCAAGATCTTCTCTAGATCACAAGGTTTTACTAGATCCCAAAGTTTTCATTGCTAAGGTGATGCTCTTTAATTTTTTGCTTAGTACAAATTCTTCTAGCATTAATTTGAATTTGTATATGCATATAAAATAATAAAAAAAAATAGCAGCTGCCCCTTTATTCATTTTGTCCCCCAAATCAGAAGTCTGCAATGATCACTTGTCTGAATATACATTAAAATAAAAAAATCTTTGCATGTGTTTGCTGAAGTTTCTAAGGATAAGTGTTTTTTATTGCAAATAATGCACATTAAAAAAAGTGAGTTTTAATATAGTTTGTAACTCTAAACTCTGATTCCTTTTGTCTTTTCTGGTTGTCACTGTTGATTTGCTCCATTCATGACATTTATTTTTTTTTTGAAAACCTCCATACTTGCAGGGCTGCATGTCTTTCCCCTTTTCGTTTTTGTTTGTGACTGTCTGAATCTTTTTCAAATGAGAGAAAAGAAAAAAGCTCAGACATACCTCTATTTGATTGATGTGCCCATTATACAAATTCATCTTTTGTATTTATCTATCAAAATGTGAATGTTCTGATTATATTATAATGTGAATTTGACATGATGGAATGCAATAATTACGAAGTCTTAAAATACCCTATGGCTTTGCCTGAACTTGTATCCAGTTTCAAACTGTATGCCCTGTTTCATACTTGTAAGTGCACTTTGATGCAAGAAGCAACAATATGCAAAATGAACTTCCTCTTCAAAAGTTGGTTTTGCAGCTCAGCTCTCCTGAATTTCAATATTCTGGGCTCTGTATCGTTTGGAGTTAACAATACAGAGAATGTAAATGCTCTTCCAGAAAACTATTTTGAGGAGGAAAATAATGAGGAAAATTTTCATTTATTGAGACTGTCTTTTTTGAATGTGATAAGCTCATGACACCTCCTAAAATAATTAGAACTGAAATCTAAGTTTGTGCGAGAAGAGGCAATAGCAGTTTTCAAAACAGACCCACTGTAGTATTTCTTTGGAAGAGAAAGAAGGGACTGACTTGGGATATCCTAAGCCTTGTTCTGTCATTTTTCATCTGAACCACTGTTACTCCATCTTCCCACAAGTCCTCTTAGATATTATCTCCTTGACTGAAAATTTTACAGAATATGAGATTCAACTTCATTGGATTAAACTCTGCCAACGTATTCCAAGGAACTCTTTGCAAAGACTGATTGTATTGTTGTTAAGAAATAGTGCAGAACAGGAATAGTTACCAAATGTGAAAGGGTTTGTGGTAGAGTCACAACATTTACTTTTGCTTTAAATTATCTCTTGTTTAGAAGCTAGGCTTGAATGATGTTAGGTCCTCTCTAGGAGTTTGTCTTCTGCCTTAGCTTCGTCTGAAGGGAGTTCACACACTGTAGGTCTGCTACCTGAAGAAAATGGAAGTACAGTAAGTGGCTATGTTTGGGAGTTCTCTTAAAAGCAGACTTGTCTAAATGTAATCAGTGATGTGTGCATGTGTTCTGAGGCATAGTAGGCGGAGGTCTCATGTAACTCAGAGTCCTTTATGTGTGGAAGGTGACCTAGACAAGGAAATCCACGCTTAGTTTGAAAAATAAAGAATTAAGTGTTCTTGAATTTAATCTATCCCTTGATTACTTGTTTCTTTGTTTAATGCATCCTCTTTCCTAATAAATCCCCCACCTGATATCATATAAGGAATGACATATATTACAGGGTAGACTGGTAGAAAGATATTCCTATCTGCTTCATCATATACCTTCATTTCGACTGTGATTTTGTTACCAAAAGAAAAGAAGGCAGGGCCTTGAGGAAATCCATTTATCCAATGTATTGCTGTTTTCTTCTGTGTGAACTCATACTGGACTCTTGCAAAATATTCAGGGGAATTCCCTTTCATGTGGATATTCTTGTAAGCTGTTTATGTATCACAACACAAGCTTGTTTTGGCATTATGTCAATAAGATAGATGGTTTCACTCTGCTCAGAAAGGGACTGTTGATAAAGGAATCCCAAGGCTGTGTCCAAAACTGGATTTTCTTTGAATTAGTACATTATACTACCTTTTTGAGCTCAGTATAGTTATCGCTTTCTGTTTGCCTGTGTTCACCAATTTGCATTCATTGAAGGATTTAGAAAATTGGATAAGATGCGAAGTTAAAGCTTAAGCTGTTGGTTAACAGTGAAAGCATTTCATAAACAACAACAAGTGTAGATACAGTGGCAGCTATTGGCTGAAACTAAAATAAATAAATAAAGGGTAATTTTGCTCCATTGCTGATATCTGCGCCCAGCCATAAGCTTCATGCCTCTCCTAATTAACTTCATGCTGCTGAGCAGATTGAGAATGGCTCTAGTCAGTGCTAAAAATGCCTGGAAACATGCTGTTTTACAGCCATATGCAAAGTTGCTGAATTTTTTTAAATCTCTGCCAAAAGCCACAAGACATAGATGCATATGTTTCATGCTAATCACAAAATAATAAGGTAATTGATATTCAACAGTTTAAAACAACAAACAGAGCTCATGCTATAAATCTAGCTGGCTGAATTTAATTAATACTAGTGCCCACTGTTTGAATGGAACCAGAGAGGAAGTGATAGGAACTTGTTTTTTCCCAAAATGTTGATAAGGGATTTTAGTAACTCTTCATGTGTCCTGGAGGACAACTGTCATCCTTCTGTTGCCTGCTATAGATCTGAGCTGGAAAGGCAAGATTGTAGGAAGGTTAAAAGTGGGGAAAGGTCTGGAAGGGTTTTTGTTTCTTTGTTTCTTCTTACTTATTGCTTCTTAAGGACCTCACTTCAGAATTTGCCCTGATTGTCTATGTGATGATTTAAAACTAATTGTACCTATCCTAAGGGAATGTCTATGTGGTACCTCTATTCTTCTATATTGTGAATAAACTGATGGTAGAAGTGACTGTATTGTTAATGGGAAAAATAAAAAAAAGTATGATTTTCTAGAAGGAAACAGAAAAGGTTATGGCTTTGACAGAATAGACACAGTTAGTATTTGGAAATAGCTGTTGAGCTAAGGGGATTTTATGGAGGGTTTTTAGTTGTAGTGCTCCAGTACACAATATCCTAGGGTAGCATGAGATATCAGAGATTGTATACAATTTGGAGGGCACATCTTCAATTAAAACGCACATTTTTATAGAATCATAGAATGGCTTAGGTTGGAGGGGACCTTAAAGATCGTTGACCTTCAACAGCTCTGCCATGGGCAGGGTTGTTAGTTATTCAGTTCTAACTTCTAGGTACTGGATAGTAACCGTTAGGAAAAATATGTGTAATTCCTTTCTCACTTCTGGAAGACCACTGGGAATGTTCTGGTATGTGAAGCGTTATACCACTGTCATTGTTAGCTCAAGCCTGATTAGTTTGGTTATCTGTTTTGTCTGTGGATGTTTTTCTGTATGATGAAGTACCTTTATCTTGTCTCCATGTTCTACTTGTCTTTCCCTGCATTAGTGATTATCTCATAAAACTTAAAATTCTATTATAAGCTCTTAGTATAGTAATTGATTGTTGAAAAGGCCTGAAATGAATGTTTTACTAACTACTTCCAAGAAAATGCTTTTTCCTTGGAATAACAGTCATGATAATGTTTTTTAAAAGCTATATTTAAGAGTGAGCTTGGGTAATTTTTCTCCTGGAAATGCTTAGGAAATTATGACTTTGTTCAGTTGACCAGATTAAGCAGTTATTATGAAAAGGAAAAGGCTTAAGGGCATGAGCATGGAAAGTACGTTTTCTCAGTGCTTGTGTTTTGACACCCTGCATGTGACAATCTAGAAAAAAATCCTTTGCTCCTTTTTAGTTATCCTTTCTAATTAGAATGTATTTTTTAAATAATTACATGGTTTCTGAGGCAACTATCAGAAAATTATTTTTGTGTATATTCTGTCTCTCCCATTAAACTGAGAATGATGTATTATTTTGCTTAATTGATGTATTGTTCTGTAGAAACTCTGAAGAAAATTACCAACTGACTGAACTGAAAAATCTCAGCCTGTTCTTTTTCTTCTATCCTGATGAAATGTCTTCATTGGTTCAATATTGGTACAAACAATTTCCAAAAGGAAATAACTACAAGGGATAGATCTTTCAGTGGCTACTAAATATGTGAGTCCAGATGCAAACTCTTTCATATCCACAGTGTCTGGCTGCCAGAAGCTGAGCTGTCTATGTTGGGAAAGCAGTCATTCTGTTAGAGGTGTAATGTAAGGATCTTCATCTCACCACTAGTGGAGTCTAAGTCCAGGCCGTGTTGACCTTTGGCCTAGTCTTACAAGGAAGTTTTTGTATTCCAATGATTTAAAAGTAGATATGTGCTGAAGAGGCTAATGTTAAAACAACAAAGAGAATTGTAGTATGTGGCATTTTTTAAATATTCAAGAGAGTTCAAAAAGTCGTATGAAGTGTACAGCCCGGAGTCAAACTGAAGTGGTTTTACACCATCCTTGAGTCTTTCAGACTCTCTGTTGCCTCAGGCTCTGGTTCATTACTTAGATGGCCTGCTGGGTCCATTTTCCCAAAGATGCAGAAGCCTCAGGAACCTCAATGTAGAATAGTCAGCTAGTGAAGTAAACATATCACTTTTTTTGCTTTTTTTTTTTTTTAAGACAATTTAAATGCGGTACTTAGAAACGTGGTTAAAAGGAAATGTGGTACATTATTAATACTAAAGAGGTGAAGACTTACTAGAGATGATCATCAGGGAGATGTGCTGAAGTTCTCCCACGCTTCTGTTGTTGCCCATGAATTTAATTTCCTATGACTATTTCTAGTAAACGCTTGATAAATTAAGCCTAACTCCATCCCTTATAAATTGACTTTTGAGAGAGGGGAAGGAGAAGTCTGCAATACTTTGCTTCTGTGTTCTTCATTCAGATCAGTGGCCATGGTAAATAATTCAACTCCAGTGTTTGCCGTTCTGTAGCGAACTTCTTGTGTCTGTATCTTCTGGGGATTTGTCTGTCAGTAATAGAATGAAACAAGCCTTGTTGTCTGTTTCTGCTACTTCTACAAGGCTTGAGTACCAGCACTTGACATTGCCACTAGACTCTGCCAAGGCCCATAATGGCAAAATCATGAGTGTGGGGTTCTTAAACAACAGTTGTGGAGGAAATGAAATCTAGCATATTATTCCAAGTGCAAATAGTTTATTTATCTATCCTGAGAGCTTTGTTAATGCTGTATTTCTGAGAACATAATAATAATATGAAGTAGTGAAAAACCAGAAAACCTAGATTGGCAGAGACTGTAATAATTAAGTTCAGTTAGGATTGGTGTAAAAATAGAAGTGAAAAGTATGCTTGGCACAGTGAGGGAAGAGAAGCAGTTAGTTTCCAGCTCCCTTCTGGGTTATTTTTTCTGTAGAAATCTAAAAATAAAGTTAAGTTAAAAATAACTTTCAAGAGATTTGTAAATCTTCTACTGGTTTGAATCAGTGGATATTTCAAGGCCAGTTAAGTTTTATATGTACTCACATACATACCTATTTATATGAAAGTATACATATTCCAAAAACTTCTGGCTATGACTAACAATATTTTATTTACCAGTAAACATTACTGTTTACTATATTTTTGTATCCGCACCACTGATGACTGAAATTTGCCTCTAAGTTATGTTGCAGACTGAACTTTGATTTCCATTTCCTCCCAAATGTAAGCTTTCCTGCAGAGATTTTTACTCAATGATTCTAATTGGTTTTCTGTTACTGTTGCTTTTTGTTTGTTTGTTTTTGTAAATGTCCACAGAAAAGCTGAAGTTCAAGTCGAGGCTGGACCAAAAATAAAAAAGACTGAAAAATTTCTGGAAGAGAAAATACTGTGGAAGTTTGATGTTGCACTGCTTGCTATTGTACAAATATGTACTTTGCATAGGAACTATGTTACTTGGGTGTAGTACAAATTTATATATTATACATACAAATTGATGTATGCATAAAGAAAATGAAAAGTTGAGTATGGAACTCCCCACCTAAAGCAGCCAAAGTTTTTCTGTGTTGCTTAGCTTATGATTTAGCACTTGAAAACTTCTACTGATCAGCGTAGTGGGAAATAATGCTTCTGGAAAGTAGTCTGTTCTCAGATGCTGTACCTACAATTTAAAGGATCAGTTTGGAGATTCCTGGATAGTTAGTTGCATTCTTTCTGAGTGTTTGCAATTAAACATGTAGAGTTCCTAGTCAGTTCTTGTTATTTCTCTCCTGTTGCTGACTTAGGCTACTCAACTAAAAACATCTTCAAAAAAAAAAAAAAAATTGTGTGAAAAAGTTTAACAGCAAATCCAGTTAAAAAAGGAAACATCTTCTGTGATGACTTTTTCAAGCTGGTTGAATTTTTTTTGTGGTGTGGATAAGCTGGGTATTTTAACATACATATTACTGTAGGTGAAAGATCAAGAGAGAAGCAGTGTGGCAAGTACCCATTTCAAGGTGGTTCTTTGGCTCACGAGGCAAACAGGGAAAAATTTTAATGCGGTGCCACCTTGGCTCTGTAGACTTGAGTTGGCTTTCAGAACAGTGAGGAAAGCTTCACTATACCAGTGTAGAATGAGATGCTTCTTCTAGGTGAGGTACTGAAGATGGAAATAAAGTTGCTCCAACTTTGTTACTTTCTTTTTCATGGTCATAACAAATTAAAGAAAAATAAAGGAATTTTCTAAGAATAGCAGTCATCTTGAAAGATTTTTTTGATGACAAAATTATCTTCCTTATATTTTTCTGATTTTTGAAAAAAACTTCTATATCTTGCACTTTATTTGATTTTATTGCCCTCACTGTCTAGCTTTTTGCCCTTGACTTTAAATGTATGTATACACTGTTAGTAACAATTTTCTCTGTGTAAATGTTTAAAGAGCAAATAGCAGTGTGTTGCAAAGACTAAGTGGAATTTCTGAGGTGAATACCCTACAGGTAAGGGGAACTTGAAAGAGCATTCCAGCAGACTGTTGGCTTTTCCATGGCTGTCTCTGGTGCTCAGTTGTCCTTAGCTTTGCTCAGAACTGTGCCATCAGTAATTCCTTCAAACTATTGGAGAAGCAAATAAACCTTGCCTCTACTGGGATTAATTTACTGCAGCCTGAAGCAGCAAATCTCTTCTGGCAACCATTCATAAACTGAGTAAGCAGCATCCTTGCATCTGTTGGCAACACAAGCTCATTGCAGAAGTCAGTGTCTGAGAAGGCACTAAAGTGTAAAGGCTGGGAGACTGAGTATGAGTCTTTAACAAGTGAGAGCTAAGATTTTTGAACACGTTGCAACTACTATTCACGTTGCGGGATGTAGACATAGTATTTGTTGTCTTCTCTTTCTCCAATATTTATGTAGCTCAGCTGGAAGACCAAAAATCATTATGCTGTAAAAAAAAAATTGTTCATTCTGGCTTGACCAGTAACTGAATATTTACTTGATTAAAGTTATAGCTTTAATTTTAATGAATTACTGAAACTTTAATCAAAGCAGATCATTTTACTAAATTTAGTAGAGCCCTTATTTTTCAAATGTACTTTACAACTTGGCTTAAGTAATAAAAGAAATTATGTTTAGGGATTGTTTTTTATAGCTGGATGGCCAGCTATACTTACCAAATCACTTCAAAACTTTATTCCATATAATCAAGCTTTGGTCCTCCACAGCAGTGCTAGACTACTAAGCATGGGATAACACTGAAAATCAATTACATTCAGTGCTATAATCACATTGAATAACTCGGTGTTTACTGACTTCAGCCATTCCCTCCTCCAGTTTAATTACAGTACTACAGTGATCATCTCTATTACTAAGCAGTGCCTTTGAAAGATATTTGGTCTTTACCTGAACACCAAGATGATCCTGTCTTGGGAATGTAACTGCAGGGTTCTGGAGGCCGAAAGTTCCCTTTCTGCTGACTTATCTTGCAAAACTTTGGTATATTACTTTGACTTTTTGTATGACGTTCTCCCAGCTATACCACTGGGATGACTGTAGGCATTATATTTAATATTTCCATAGTCTGGAAATATAAACTACTCCTGAAAAAGGATTCTAGCTTAGCTTCAAACTGAGAAATGCTTTCAGAAAACAAATTTTTACGTCTGTGATACATAAGATGTACACGTGTATTCAGTCAAGAAACAGTCTGACTGCATGATTGTGATTCATGACCGGATCACATTTTGATTTTTTTTGGTCAGAGTGAACTAACAGCAGCTGTTACAGAAAAGGTTAAAAAAAAAGAAAAAAATGTATTGAATAAGTTAAATAAATAAAGCCCATCTGTTTGTAACTATTTAGTGAGCCAAAAAGAAATGTATTGCATACATTTTTCTGAGCAAGTTCTAGCTCTAAAATTTCCTGTCAATTTGTTTAATATAACATAAGCTGTTGAAACTTGTCAGAATTAGTGTTCAAAATACAAAGATCTGATTTTCCTTTAAGGGTTTTGGTTGCGTGTTGTTACTAGCATTCATTAATTATCCTGTGATTAAGAAAAATGATGTTGCAAACAGAAACAGTTTTAAATTGATGGTGAAGCCTGTTAGTTAGTGACTGTGTTTTAATAGAAGGTAGCTTTGTACATTTATCACTTCTGTTTCTAAAATTATTTGATTCCAAATGGATCTTGGGTTTTTTGTACAGTCAAACTCTTTTTCTATATTCAGTACAGCTTTTACTTGTGTTTATACCTCATTTATTTTGTGTAAGAACTACTTATGTGCTTTTATCATTTAGTTTTCTATTCTTGGTGCCAAATCCTGAAAAATTGGTCCCCGTAGTGTGCTGCAGCCATTAAATACTGGTCTGTTGCAGAATATCATTTGAACGTATTAAAATGTGATTCATCTGGTGCCAAGTTTATTCACAAGCTTTGTGCTGGGCCAAGCATTATACATCAAGGAAAGAAAGAAAAAAAAAAAAAAAAAAGGACACAAGCTCCCGTGGGTAGAGTTGGACAACTAAATTCTGTGAGGTTTGTCTGCACTGGATCCGATAGGGTGCTGCTGTCCTTTTTCTGTTCTTCACTTGTGGCTTTTCTTGAGTGGCCAAGGGAGCAGGCACTTGAACATGTTAGCTAACAGAACTTACGTGGTCCTAATCCCCTAATTAGACTATCTTGCACAGATGGTATTTAGATTCTTTTTTGTGTGTGAAGAAAGCATGTGGTAACAATATTCATGAATTTTTATAAGATCAAACATGCTACTTAGGTTTTGCTTGCATATTTCTTAACCTTGTATTTGGGCCAGACCACTGGGTGGAAACAAATGTGAAATTGAACCTAAGTACACAGTGAAATTCTTACCAAATCACTTTACAGCATGTAATAAATAAGTAAAGGCATTGCACTGCACTAGTGGTATTTGTGACAAGGCAGCATTTTTTTTCATTATCTTGGTCATTGACCCCAAAAGTAAAATTCAGTGTAGTTTGCTTTATTGTACTCATTCCAGTGTCATATCCAATGGTATATTATAACAGAACTATGCTTAAAGTTTCTTTTGAGTAATAAACACTGACAAAGACATTCTGAATTGTCAAATTTAAAATATACAGTGGGTTAATTTTCTACAGAATGATTTGAGCAATTTTAGACAAAGTATTTAAGTAATGTTGGTGTCAGAGGAAGATGCATTATTGAAAAGCACTTGCACTGGAAGTCATTGAAAGATCTTTGTTTTTTTAGTATCTATCACTAATAAGAACATTTGCATACTGACAAAATATCTCACAGTGACAGTGTCCTGCATTTCCTTTTGCATCACCATGGAACCAACAAATAATACACAAATAAGGCATCATAAAAGCTGAGACTTCTTGTGTTTAAATCTTATATTGAACTTGCCAATTAAAGCAACAATTCCACATTCTGTCTGGCATATACAATGGTGCAATTAGAATCAATTTGCAGCCTTTAAATTGTCCAATGTGTCTGTACCTCCCCCCATAACTGAAACTGAATATTTCTGGTGTTTTGATAAAAACCTAGATTTACCATTTTTGTTTGTTTCTTTCTTTTTTCTTTTTTACTGTTACTGAACATCTTTGAAGTGTTGAAGAGATTCTTATAAGAGCTTTAAGTGAAAGACAGGCAGCAGGCATGCAAGTACATTCAGAGTGCTAAAAAAGAAGATAAATAGAGGTTAAAAAAAATTAAGGAGAGGTAAAGAAAAGTTAATAAATAATTCTTATAACCAAACATTATGCATCTGATACTAACAGAATTTGAGAGCATCATGCAAATCCTTGTACTTAAGGTATTATGCTGAAAATAATAAAAAATTAAATGACTTCAGAGGGACACCATGAGAATATGTAATACAGCTACATGGATTGAAGTTCAAATTTCATGTCTCGATATGTGTGCTGTCCTACAGTTAAAAATGTTGAGTTTTGTTTCCAGTTTCCTGCCCTCCACTAGGAGAAGGAAAAGGCTAAAAAATATTTTATTTTGAGAATTATAATTATTTTTATAATTATTTTTAAAGTAATTTCTCAATTCTCTCCTTACATGAAACTTATCTACAGATTTTTGTATTCACTTTGATATGTTTAGAATCTCACGTATCTTAAATAATTGATAGGAAGCTATTTGAGTTAAGCATATAAAACCTGTCATTTCATGTATTTTTTTTTAATATTTAAAAAAACATTGTCTTACGTGCCTCTTAAGCAGAGATGGGGGGTACCGTGTTTAGCATGGATATTTAAAACATGTCTGTTGTGACTATTTTATATTGTAAACAAAGTTATAATTCTCATTTGGTAACTGTGGATATTGGCTGGCTTTTGCTAGTTCTCTGTATATTACCGTAGATTTTCTCATATACCATGTGCAGTAAGAATTGCACAAAACTTATCCTCAGAACTGAGTTGTCTCCCAAGCAGATGAGAACAAGCAGGGTTTGAAAGCTCCACGTTCATTGTGAGTATACATATCAGGGCCATATTTGTCAGCTAGCTGAAGGGTTGTCCTGGGAAAAAGGGCCAACAGGAAACATGAATGACGACTGTTCAGGAGGAATCATAAAGCATGACTCTTAAATTAGTCTCAAATCAATCCTTGTAAATGTCTAATCTGTTTTTAAAGACCTGCAACGTTGGAGGTTCTGCTGCTGCAGGTGTTCTGCTAATCTTGTTTCTGAATGGCCATGCGTGCCAACGTTGATTACTACTGAAACAGGTAATGGAGGACTACTCTCACTTAAGACCACTCAATATCCTTTCAGAATTTTCTTCTTGTTTAATGTACTAGTACTAAAAATACTCCAGACTAAGCTGTTTTGTTAAAAAGGAGTTCTTTATGTACTGAATTGTTATACTAAGCTCACTTTCAGGAGGCCGACAAGAGTTTTCAAACAGCACAGATGTTCTGCTACAAGAAAAATCATGGGACTATGCCACAGTTGTAGAATCACTCACTGAAGAGACAAATAGCTGTTGCGTTTGCCAGGTGCATTACACAAAGATGAATTAATTCATTTGGATTTATTCACAGTGGGCAAGAGGAAGATCTTTTCGCTGTGTTCAGAGATCAGATTTTGCTGATTCAGAAGCTTGTTGGCAAGGCTCCTGCTATTGAGGTGTCTGATTTTTAATCTCAAGAAGAAACTATCAGGATTGGATAGAAGTGTGAAAGGAACGTTGAAAGTGATAAACTTTTCAAGCAATTGTTGAGAGATCCCAGCGGTATTGAAAAGTTTATGTAGCAGCCTGGGAAAAAAAGGGAGGCCTGGTCCAAGCATACTACTGCAGACAGAGCTTCAGTCAATGGACAAAGGAATATGGACAACTCAGAAATAAGATCTAACTATGTAGCTAGCCCATCTATTGCTCTTTTGCAGGAAAAGAGACAGCAAAATCTGATATCTCCACAGGGAGATAATAGTGCAAACAAAATAAATCCTTCTGGAAGTCACAGTTACCTCAGTTCTCTTGAAAAGGTGAATAATATAAATCAAATGTAAGAATAGCATCTCTTTATCAGACAGTTTTTCTTCTTTTTCTGAAGAAGAACATTCAGACTGACAAACATGAGAGGGAGATTTTTTAATTGACTTTGATAGTTTAATGCACTTGTTCTAGTAGTAATTTAATGACTGAAGAGTTTTCACAAGTAGGGGAGTGGATACTTTTCCTTAGATCTGCATTCTTTTTCCTCCAGCTCTGAAAGATTTAATGGGAAAGCTGATATTTCAAAGTGAAATCAGATGCTTCAATTAGAAAATTATCTACGCTAAAAGGAAACGACGTTGGCTGTTGCTCAGTACTGTGTAAAGTAGCAAGAAACAAAATGTATTTTTAGCCCTTTGCAATAGCTAGGAAAGCTTCAAAGAAGCCGGTGTTAAAAAGCAGAGTTTGAAAAGCATATAGTATTAGCAGAAATATCTTTTTCTGGTGGGAAAACTAAATTTATTTTTAAATGTGAGAAGAAATAGTTATTTTACACAATTTTTGTAATACTTTCAGTATGTTTGATATTGAAAATATTTGAATTGCAGCTGCAGAAGTTGGGACATTTCAAGAAGTGGATAGGGCAAGTTTTATGAAACCACTAATTAGGGCAGACTTTAATGAGAAGCACCGCATGTCTTGGGATTATATCTTGTAAAGAGGTGAAGTTATATACAAATCTTCCTCTGCTCTACAGCAGTGACAGCATTAAAAATGTGAGGTTTTATGTTCTAGGCAGTGAAGCAAGCCCCAAAGGACCTGCCTCTCTTTAAATTAGTCTGTGGTTTATGGTAATGATCCATTATTATGAATTTGTTTCTCTGTAAGCTGCTGGCTAGGATCACCCTTACAAAGGGAGGACCCAAGATGCCTGCTTTAGTGATGGGGTTTAAGATTGTTTTCCTCAGCATTTCTGTTACCTAATGACAGAGAACTTTCTGCTGAACATGCTGACTTAAAGCTTTTTTATTCAGCATGATGGCTTTTCTGCGTCCTACTCTGAATACGTTACTCCCCTATCAGCAGTCTGATGAAAACTGCTGCATTTTGGTGTTAAGAAAAAGAGATTAAACCAGTACTGCTAAGGCCAAACGCCCCATAGTCCTTGCCATCAGGATTTTGTTTCAATAGTGAATATGACAGTGGGACTGTCAAATAGAACTGAGAGGAAAAGGGGCTGTGTTAAGGTCGTTGGTGTTCTATTTAGAAATTGGTTTAATCGTATACTGATTTTCCTTTAGCAGCTGAATATTTGATCTTATTTCCCTCCCTCCTTTTAATGATAGTGTATTTTTAGGGAAAGAAATATCATTCTGTCATTAGTTGACATTTTTCTTTTCTTAATTTTAACTGCAAGATACAGTCTTCTGACAGTCTTGTATGGCAGTAGAAATCTACAGATGTTTGTATTAGGACTTTACCCAATAAAAAGGAGAAAATTATTTTCAATTCTGTGTTAAATGAAGCTAGTAGTCCAGTGTTAGAATGATGAATAGAAGGTCCTGCAATTAAGGTGAATAGCAGAGATGACAAATATAAGCAATTATCTTACTGGTTAAAAGATGACTGCAAATGAGAATGTTTATGAAGATCTCAGAAGATGGCTGATCTCTGGTGAAACTCAGCTTAAAAATGCTGTATGGTTTCCATTAAGATGTTAAGGAAGCATTTGTGCCATTATTGAAAGAGTATGTGAGATCTCATCTGCAATATTGCATACAATTTTTATCTCACGTGAGACATGAATTGAGACTGGAGGTGATGCTAGGAAGAGCTGCAAGAACGGCTAGAAGAATGATGAATCATGGTTGTAAGAAGAGACTATAAGAGCATCTTTACTTAGCTTAGTGAAATGGAGATGTAAAAAATCTATACTGTGAGTGGTGTGGAAGAGGAACCTCTCCATTGAATATTGGATTTAAACAAGAACATATGAATAGAAAATTTCCGTAAATAAAATTTGACTATAATTTTAAAAAGAGGTTTTAAATACTAGAAATGTGAGCTTTTGACATGGCTTTTTTGTTGTAGTACTGGAACAAAAAATGTAGCCTTTTAATACAGATCCAGTAAATTTAGTAGGTTTGTATGTTGATACTGGAACCAAGGACTAGCCTTATTAATCCATGAAAACACATACTAATCACTTGTTGTTATGAAGTATGTGGCCAAAAGGATAAATCTTTGAACAAAATTTATCAAGAACAGTTTTGTTTTTGTTTAATGTACTCAATTTTACTTGCATTTGATTAAAATTTCTGCAATGTAAGGCAAAACCCTATATCCTGATAGTGGGATGGTTGGTGTTTTTCACTTCAAGTGAATGTTATGTACTGGAAAGTGTACGACTCCGTTGCCTTATAATATGTGGTTAACTATTATTTCTAGTATATATTTTGTTCCCAGCTTGGTCTGAACATGCATAATTACAGGTAATGGAAGACAGCTGTGATGTACCAAACATACTTTTTTCCCTTTTATCTTTTGTTTGAATTGATAATGTCTCTGACTGTCCTGTCCCTGACTGTGTAATCTGTACTTGAAGTTGTAATTCAAATTGTATTGAAAATTAGTATTCACTTACGAATTTCTTGCTAGGTGCTGAAGCCTGGTATTCTTTTTTCTTCTTTTTCTTCTCATTCTTTTGACAAGATTGATTTATAAAAGATTATGTATGTACACATACACATATATAATACGTCTTTTATACACATATATGTATAATATCTCTTATAATAGTATATTTTAAAATCTTGAAGAAGCATGCATCAAGGACCCCCAACACCCAAGTCATTTTACAAAATTTTTACGATATAGATATTTCACCATGGAAAAAAAAGAGCAGATTCTGCAGCACTGTCATAGTTTTTACAGGCCTATTTTGCTGAGTAGCTCTCAAATTCTTATTATGCATGTTGTCAATTAAACACCTCTAGTGATTATTTTCTAGATATTCTTCAGATAATTGTGGAAGCTCTAGTTTCTGCTCTTCATGTACTAATCTACAATATATATCCAATCTATCTTTGGTGTCCATCATTTCTAAAAAAAAGAAAAACAGAAAGATATTTCAGAGACCATTAATTTGTTATTATTACTATTTATTTTGTTTCATCCTAATGGAATTTTGGATAACTGTTTGAGTAACCTGATCCCCTCAGTCAGAAAGTTGTCACCTCTGTCAAATAAAGTGCTATATGAATTGTTTGTGCATTCATGGAACTTGTAGTACAAGTTTTGTGTCATCTTATGTGCTGAGCAATTCTGCGGATTCCAGGTTTTTAATTTTCTGTGTATTTGTAAAAAGAAATCAAAATAGTTTTTATTATTTTTTACCAAACTTTAAATTTAACATGGATGTTTCTCAGTTACATCCTTTTTTATTGTAAATGCACCTGAGTCTTATCTAACAGGTTAACTAAGTTCATAGGCAAAGTAAATGATGGGAGAGGATTTGCTAAACTGGATACAACCCAAACATACATATTGTGGACTTAGAAGTAATGCATAAGTAAAATTTGAGTTGTCCCTAACAATCTCTCTGAATATTAAGCATAACTGATGTACTTTAATGTGGTTGCCTAGGTATTTGTTTTTTTTTAATCACCATTTATATAGCTTAGTTTAAAAGTTTCCTCCTCCGAGTCATTTGGTCTTTTTTCTTGAGAGGAGTTTTAATGGTTTTGCGTGTGAGCATACGCATATGTCCCCTGCTTAATCTGTCGTCTTCTGAAATGCATCTGCAACCAGTTGGATGCTGGTTGCTTTCTTCAAGGCTGCATTTTCTAGCTGAGTGTCAGCCTTAAACTAGTCATTCCAAGTCTTCTGAAGCTTTCAGCTAGTACACAGCTAGCAAAGTGGTAAAAACGTATTCCATATGCAAGTATTCGTGACCTATTTCCTCTGAAATGAAGTCCACAGTGAAATTCGCATTTGCACTCAGCCATTCCTATCTGGAAAGCTGGTTCCATTGCAATTATTATCTTGTCATTAGAAGGAGATGGCAACTATTTTTATTTTTCTTTTCTTGCAATGAAAAATGCAAGTTTAAACAGAAATAGGTTTTGTTTAGCTGCTCAGAAAAGTTGATCTGCATCAGTTTTTGTTTGCTTTAAAAGCTACTTTCCAATATTTCAGTTAAAGCTTTGGTTTGAATGTGAGGAAGCTGTTATCTTATCTGACCACTCTGAAGCTGGTAATGATAAATCGCTTGACTTTGATGGCGAGACTGTCCAACTCCCAGAAAAGAAATGTAACGTTGTGTTCTCCTCATGTGTTTTTAAATGTATCATCTGAAAAGTACCACTGACTCAGATGTTTTATTGACTGTGGCTCTTTGCATCTGGCAAAACTGAAACTTCAGGAGCAGAGATGAGTGGCTGGGAATGCATCTCAGCAGAGAACTTTCTTCACATATCTGTCTCTAGATTATCAATCTGAATAAGTAATTCCACTAAATGTTTTCCAAACTATAATTGGATATTTTTTTTTTTAATCCAATTGTTCAGTTCACATTATGCCATTAAATCTTTCATTATCTCTGATTCAACTCCTTTGCCTTGTCCTAGAGATATTACCTGTTGATTTGGTGCTCTAAGATGGCCTCAATTTCTCTTGCCTATATCCTCATGCTTTGTCTAGATTAAAGACTATCTTTTATGAAAGCAGCCAGTAGTAACTCTTTGTTTCTGAAGAGAAAGAGCTTCTATTGTTTGTTGTTTAGTGAGATGTTCACAGGACTTGATAGTGTGCCTGGTTGACGCACAGCTACCAGGATATATTTGACGTGTAGAGATAAAGTCCTAAAAAGACAAATCTTATTGGACACTTACAGAAATGAGTAGACTTAAGTGGAATTTTTTAAATGGAGTAACTTTAAAATTTTTGCATTTTTTTCTGTAATGATGGTGGAGTATATGTCTAGGAATTAGTAAATGCTACAAAAGAGGTGTTAATTTTAGTCAGGCATTAAATGACTGAGGGTAGTTGGCATGTTGCACTGAAACTCTTGTGAGCTCATTTCTTGAGAGCAACCCAGAAAGAAGCACACAGAGGTTGAGGGGATCACTAATGGATGAAGCCAGTGAGAACTGAACTGTTAATGAAGGAGCAAAAAGGAAATAAAGCGTCATCGCAGAGCTGATGCCTTTTGAAGTAGCATAGTAATAGGTTTAAGCCAAGCTGAAATAGCAGCTGATTTTGGTTCTGTCATGAACGCATAAAGAAAGAAAAGCCAAAGCTGAAGCCAGTGCTGTCAACTGTGTTACAAAACAGTGTGAGTGGAAGGATTTAAGGACAGAAAAAAATCAAGTGCTGTATTTTGATCGTGGTAACTAGTAACTGGAGCTTTTGGCAAGTCTATTGGAAAGAGACAAAACTAGTCCATGGAATTAGAGTTCAACTTATCTGCAAAATACTTCCCATCTGATTCATAAATAAAAAATTAAACTTGCACATAAACAAGTATGTTTTGGGGTTGGTAGTTTGATATAGTCCCAAACCTCACAAGGGTCATTCTTAGAATAGTCACATAGTCTGGCTACACAGCACAAGCTCATATGAGATATCAGGAAAGTCTTGATTCCGTGTACTACAGCAGGAGCAAGTCAGATGTTTCCGTTCTTGTCTGCTGGAACCAATTTTTTACAGCTTTGGCTTTTAGTACTTAGTAGCAACTTCCAGAGAAACAGTATCTAATGTGGTGACTAGGAGGGTGGTCTGGTTTAGGAGATGCCTGATGCAACATCTGACTTCCTGAGTGGTATCTTTTTAAAGACAGAGAGAATTGTTTTACTGAACAGCTCCTTGCTGTGAGGATTATGCTGTGAGAGTTAAGAAAATGAGAGAAAGCTTCATGCATTCCAGCCATGCAATAATTAAAAAAGAAAAAAGAAAAAAAAAAAGGCAACTCTCCAGGCCTCTGTTAGAGATGGTGATATGTATGCTAAAAAAAAAAAAAAAAGATAGAAACATTTCTGAGTGATAACTGCAATGGAAGACATCTGGAAAACTAGATATGCACCTAGGCATCTGGGTGTCCAATTGTTAATGCGTAAAACGTCAAATATCTGTATTCGTATACAGTTACTTTCCTCAATTATTCATAAAAAAGAGGAAGGGGAAAAGCAAAACCAAACTTACTTTCCCCTTTCCCTCCAGGTGAAAAGACTACTGATTGTGGAATTTTTGCTTTGCTGCTGATTGCTTCTTCCTCCCTTCCCTCTTTATTTTTTGTTTCCTTTTTTTTTCTAAAATGATGGGAATAAAATAGATCATTTTCCAGCCTAAAGGAGATGGAAGGCTTTAAGACAGAAAGCATATAAAGAAGCAAAGAAGTAGCTGTCCAAACTCTTTTTTTCTTGGAATGTTTGTAATTGGACAAAAAAAGAATTTTTTTCAACTGGCTACAAAGTAAAAAGTGGATTATTAAAAGTTTTTCTTAGCAGGAGTAAGAACGTGTACCATAAAGTAATTAAAAATATAGAAGAAACTTCTTCTATAGTCTGATATTTCCTTATAGAATTTAATACATACAGATTGCGTTTACATGTTATACTCTTATCTTCCAAGTTATTAGTAACTAATTTCATCACTTTAATATACATAGTATATTTTAATATTCACAGCATTTCTGTAGATAAGGAACCATTAATCTATTAAATAGATCTATTAATGTTTTGAAGTCTTCCTCCAATTTAATACTATCTTTAATTTCTTCTTAATATCTCTAGTTTTAATTTTACATTTAATCTCTTTTCTCACTAGCACTAGTGAGATTTACATGAGAGAATTTAGTGAGCATTCAGTAAGAGTTAGCTTATCCAAAATCTAATGTTAACAAATAGTTCATGTTGATGTTCAAAAACATGTTTTCTTATAAGAGTATTTGTAAGGATTGTTCCTTTCATTCTCTCAAGACTCAAAGATTTGTCTTAGTAGCTGACATAAATAAGGTGTTCAGAGATTTTCATGTTAATGATCTATTTGTTGTATTTCTTCTTCCACCTCTCAGACATTTTCTGAGCTTATTCCCTGATTTAAACTGGAACTAGGGAATGAGTAGTCCTTCAAGTACTGCCGTGTAGATACACAGTTGTCTCTTAGAATGCAATCACATTTTGAAAGTTGATGCACAGAAATTCCATTTTAAGTAGGTCTGTTCACTCAGATTCACACTTTCCAGTATTTTTACTGTCTTCTAACTCTGTTAGCTTTCTGGGGCCAGCAAGGCTAACATGAATTTTAGTTGGTTAACTCCACTAATACCGAATTGCTGTTCCCAGCATTTCTAAGACAAATTTTTGTGGACAGTAGACATGCATGGCAATTCAAAAGTACCTTAGCAGGGATTTAAGTAAAGGGATAATTAGGTTGGGCAAACATACTTCTGGAAGTGTGTTGCCTGCTCATCAGCATTCCTGATTTCATGACTTTATGAATATTTAGGTGCCTGCAGCTCTGCTCATTGGGCTCTCAACACCTGACCGGTACTCATCTTGGGCCAAGTAGATAGCCTGTTTCTCATTACTCCACTGTAAAAATTTGCCTAAGATATTAAAGTTTGGATGGCACTATTGTATGAAATAATCTCAAGAGAATTTAATGCCTCTTTTTCCTGGCTAATAGTTTGTACTCATATAGTAGATTCTAGTTTACGAGAGCAAATGTATGTTTTTGTCCATCTCTCTGTCTCTCATGTTTCCCTTAACTTAATGACCATTTTTGTCAAAGAGCACAAATAAGAACTGTCAAAATCCCAAATCCAATATTTATGTAAAATAATGCGGGGAAGATACAGCTGAATGTGCTCATTTTCAAACGTGTTCAGTAATTTTTGTCTGCTCACTGAGCGTGAGATAGAATTTTCAACTAGCAATTTAGATGCACTTTCATCTCGCAGAAACCATTTTTGGCAATTCAGAGCGTGTGCAGTATTTGGTTGGGTAGCTAGAGATGTTGTCTGTTGATGTGATGGCTTGTCACTCTCTTAGCGAGGCGCCCTGTTTGCAGCTGGAAAGTAAAGCATAGTATCATAAAGAAAAGATCTTCAGTGTGTATATTTGTGTACACATGCACCTGTGCATATACTTTCAAACTGAGAATAAGCGTTCTTTATCTCTGCTAAATTTATGCCCCTCAAGCTTCCTGATGGCTTTTCATTTAGCTCAGCTGTTCCTTTTGTATTTACTGTATGTTTCTTTCTTGGATGAGATGCTGTCATTTAAAGAAATAAGTTACCTCGAGATTTTCTTATGTTTTATTGCTTAGGTTTGTATAAAAATATACGATTTACCACAACATGTTACTGTTTAGGTTGAATAGCATTCATGTCTGAAGAATCTCAGTGATGCATTTTGAATTTTGATAACGATACTACAATTATAAAAATTGATGACATTATGTAAATGCTACAGGTCATGAAGAACAGAAAAACTGAGCTTGCTTGCAATTCCAGCATGTGTGCAACTTAGTGCAACTGCTTTCTGTCTGACTTGTCATCATCTATTGGAATGAAGAGGAAAATCTCAACAGTATTGATTCATATTTCAAGACTTCTACTTATGCTAAATGTTGGATAAAGGCACTTCATGTCAGTAAGAGAGAAGAGACTAGTAAGATTTTTTTTTAAATATAAAAGGGATATGGAAGATAGAGCACCTAATGTCTTGGATCTCTTTTTCACGCTCTGTTAAGTAACCTGAAACACACATGATTTTTATTCCTGATTAATGTTATAGAGAATAATTTTATGTTACATGCTGCTGATTTGGGATAAGTAAGAGGACACAGAAGCTGTCCATATCTGTAATATGGGCCTTTCAGGAAAGATGTCTCTAAAATATTGGACTAGGTATTTGTAATTTCATTCAGTTTAAAAAAAAAATCAGTGTACTAAAGATTAATCTTGTTTAGTAATGTAGCAGATTTTCTTTTCTTGTATTTTTTTCTTATTTTCAGTTTTCTTCTGTATTTAATTGTTCTCATAGCCTATTTCAAAAATACCTTGGTTTGAATGCCATTGCACATAATATTTGCCTTCAGACTTTCTTAACTTATTTCAATGTCATAGTTCATGTAATTTTGGTTATCATTGAATTAATAGCATATAGTGCAGGTAAAGATCCAAGTTTGTTAACTAAAGGTTAAACATTTGTGTCAGTAATATCTTGGAAGAAATTAATGTTAATGCATAAGCAATGAGCATACATGCTGCTATTTCCACATCATGGAGAGTATTCGACAAAAAAGGAGTAAGATTGCTGTGTAGTTAGCACTGATGCTATTTTATTATACCTTTGCACAGAACGTGTTGTTTCATATAGCGTCAATAATCTTTTTGTGATGCATCTTATTTTAGGGTCATTCTTGATGTTGGGGTTGCTGAGTCAAAATGTTTTGTTAAGTAGGGATAGTATAAGTGGTATGTATTCTTTGCTTTGTTTGCTTTTAAATGTGTGTAAAAACAATTTGGATACCAAATGAGCCCTAATATGTATAAAAAGCTGAATGTTTCAGTATTGCGCTTTGGATTTCTGTAATACCTCTTTCTGGGACTTGTTACAAGAAGCTTGGTGTCAGGCAGCTAAGATCATGGATTCAACCACTTGCTTATGATGACAGCGTTCACCAGACTGTCTTTTACACCTTAGGAATACTTTAGAAGGCATCTGCTTGTTAAGCAGAAGACCCCCAAATATTATAATTTCCCTATTATCCTATTCTAAGCTTTCATCTGAAGGAAGAGTCATTTTTGCAGGATTAAGAAAGTACATTTTTTCAATTCCAAACAATTTTTTTTCAGAATTAAAATGAAATATTTGAGGATGCATAAGTGTAGTCTGCTGACAGCTATCCATTTTGAATAAGCCAAAATAAAAATACTTCCTTTTATTCATAACAATACAAGCTGTCCTCATTTTTGAGCCGGACAATGTCATTTTTCTACTGTAAACAGCCATGTTTCTGTCTGCATGTGAACATTGCCAAGACATAATTGCTGCTAAATATATCAAGAGAGAGTTTTCACAAAAAAGGTATTTTAGTTTTTATCTTGTTTGACACCCCTCCCTTTGTCCTTGGCTTGCTGAAATTATCTTGATTTCTCCTCCCTTGGTGTACTCTTTCTTTGTAGTTCTTGACATACTGCCTCCTGAGAAGGCAATCCATAAAAGGGAATTTCTTACTGCCTCTCAAACAGTAAATCTAAAACTGATTCAATACATGTAATAACTAGAATAATGCCATATGTGACGAATTGCTAGTTTCAAAACTTATTGCTCTTCTGTTGTGTATAGCTAAGAACAAGCTTGATAAAACAATGATCTTCATGGGGGTGGGGGGGTTACATCCAGGTCTCCCAAGTGAGCCACACACCCCTTTGGGAACACAATGAGTGTCCACAGTTAGTAACTGCTTTATTTTTTGTATGACAAATTTACTTCAGCAAATTTCCTCTCTGTTTGCAGTGTAAGCCACAATCAACTTTCCTTCTTCCGAGTTGTTCAGAATTATTTCCCATGTTTATTTGTATTAGGGATTTACTGGAGTGGTACTTTTAAATGCACAAGTGGAGGCCACACTAAAGTGCCTGCCAGTTTCAATGAAAGTTTCTTTTTGGCCTTAGAATTTCCTATGCATTTGGCTATGTTTAGCTGAAAAAAAAAAAAAAAACAAAAAAAAAACCACATCTGTTTTAATTAAACAGTAACAATTAAAAATAAATTTATATTTTGGACACAGAAAATGTGAAGTATTTGTTAGAGAGCAGTGGAAATCACTGTCACCTTGAAGGGCTCCATTTCACGTTACTGGTTTTCTTACAGTAGGTGTGGATATTGCAGTTTCATTGTTGAGTATGTTTTCCTGTTGTTCAAATTATTTGTGCTTCTTATTTTAATCCTTACAGAGAAGGAAAACTAGAAATAAAGAAGATGCTACTTGCATAGAAAGTAGAAAACACGATATCCTCTAATATCCTTATCCTCTAAGATGGGGCAATTTATTGGTTTGAAAATAGTTGCAAGCCCAGGTTTCAGCAAGAGGACTCTTAAGAGAAAATATCAAAACTCAAGTGCCCCTTCTGGCATCCAAGCAGTGTTTATTCTGTATGTTAGAAAGGGAGGATATGGTTACAGCTATCTGTTTCTTCTGGAAACCTTATTTCTACATTTAGGATGAAGGATGCTTAGTGGAGCCTGCAAGCATATTCAAAGTAAGTCTCAGTGTGAGGCATACAGTGGCAAGTCATGTGTTGAAAGCTTTCTTCTCTAGCAGTTTTCCTTTTAGGCAACTATTGTGAGTAACTGCAGGCATTTAGTTTCATTTCAGCAAGATGAGACACTAAGGAAAAGGCAGGCTGTGAAGCTTTCAAAATCCTCTCAGTTGGAGGGGGGCGGCGCAAGTGAGAATCAAATCCTAAAGTTCAAGTTTATTTTTCTATTTTAAGTTCTATTGTTAAAGTTTACTTGGACTAAAAACTCATCACCTTTTGAACATTATTTTACTGAATGCATTTTCCATAGTAAAAATGAGGGAGTAGTACTATATTTCTTAAACAGGATTATTTGAAGGTAACTGGGTTATTGACACTGTATAATTATTTTGTTCAAATATATAGTTGCTTGTTCTTCAGTTGTTCTACTTTTTAAAGTGGAGTTTGTTTTTCCTCTGACAAACTGCTAATGTGCAAATAATTTTTGGCTTGAAAGCCAATGAAGCAATCATCAAATTTGAGTTCATGAGAAGGTAAAATACTTACTGGCACACACTGCGAATCATGTTTGCCTACTCAATCCCTATTTTGAATACCGTGGATTTACAAACTATGTATGTTTGGAAGGATTTTACTTGGTATACTATTTTTGTATTTGAGTTGTAGATTAACTGGAAAATGAGTCATTAAACATTATTGAAATTTATTTTCTGCCAGGTAGAGACAAGCTTGAGATAGCATTTCACTACCTGTGACAGCAGAGGTGAAGTATGGTTGGAATAGGTTACTCTAGTGAATGGCATTTTCTCTCCAGAGTAGATTTTAGTGGCTTTGAATGAATCTCTGTTTTCATCTTTTTGTTGTTATTCCTCATAAATCGCTTACAAACTCTTAGTCATCATATAATGAAAACCTGCAGAACTGAATATGAATACAAACAACAATTTTGTAAAACCCAAAATGTCTTTTGTCCTTGGTTAGACTGAGCCTATTACTTTTTCTTTGGTAATTGAAGAGAACTACCTAAGAAAAAGTCTTTTTACACTCTTTTTACAGAAATCATTTTTTGTTTTGGTTTAGCTTTGCCTTTCATTTGATTGCACCATTAAATCTTATTTTCATTTTAATACAGTAGAGTAGGTCAATTTATAATTAAATGTGTTTATTTTTGTTAAATCATGCTACTTCTAGAGCAATGTTAAGAACAGTTATTTCCTTGCTGGTATGATAAGAATACAGACAGAGTTTTGGTGAAAGAAAGTTCAGGATTTTCACTTCATAATTCCTGTTGCCATAAACTTCTGAATATAATACATCAAATGCACCTTTCAGGAATAAAGAAAGATTGCTTAGAGAATATGTGTATGTAATGCTACAGATTAACATTTTCTACACATTATTCATAGAGTTTTATTACTTAAATATTATTACCATGTCTCTTATTATTCTCTCTGATCACTTGATATTACCCAACGCTAAGAATTTAGGAAGCAAAATTACCGTACTAGGGTGCAGAGAATATATTCAGTGTAATCCATAGGAGTTGATACTTTCTGACTCTTAAGAATATTTGGCTGAATTTTATGGAATATTCATCGCTGGAGAACTTGAGAGTCAGCATTTAATTAGAACTCTTAAATCTGGAAAATATATTAAAAGCTGTTGAGTGTTTGATCTGTTAGCACTTAGTAGGTCAAAGTAGTTAAGGGGTCACTGCAATTCCAGAGATAAAGACATCAGAGTAACCAAGAGGGTTGCATAAATTATTATTTCTATAATAGTCCTTTTGGAGGATTAATATGCTAGCTTTATAGTGTTTATTTAATAGCTTTTAGGGCAGTCAGATGGCTGGACTTCTTTCACTGCTTATTTGTTTTTGTGTTGTTGTTTTTTTTTTTCCCTTTAGTATAAATATTCTCTCAGTTACAGTGAGTGAAAGGAATGTTTTGTTCTGTAAATCCTATTATGAACCTTACCCTTTTTGCTTTCTTTATTTGGTAAGATTTTGTGACATGTAGTGAGCTTGAGCACTGGATCTAAGAACATTTAGACTTCTTGTATGCATACTGCTGGGCTTTCAACAACAATGCAGATGAAAACGAAAGTAGTGAAATGTTTGCCATAGATTTTGCCTGGGCTTTCTTCTGGAATGTGGAAGTGGTCATATTTCCTGCCTGGAAGTGGTGGCAAAAAGTCAAACATCAGTTCTATCCTGGTTGCATTCAAGCGCTCAGTTACGTAAGGGAAGTTATTCAACAGTATCTAAGTTCTGCATATGTTCAGTTCAGGTGGTGTGAGTTGGATGTTGGTTGGTTGGTTGGTGTGTTCATTTTTTAAAGCAATCTGAATGTTTTTCTATTTTTGAATTGTGTCTTTGTGTGTGTGTGTGTGTATGTGTGTGTGTGTGAACATTTATGTATGTCCTTTCCTAAAGCCAATGCTGTCTGTTCAGAACAGTAGAAATGGCCTGATTGTTATTCACACAAAATGCCAAATTAAAAAAAAGAGACAAGCTATTAGGAGACTGGAACTATTTACTGATATTTATGGGTTCTCAGATGCCATTTGTTATACATGAGCAATCACAGCTGAAAGATACGTGCAGGATGTACAGTGTGTAGCATGATGTTATGCCAGTTCAGCTTCTGCACATCTGGCAGAAAAACAGCAATGATGTGTTGCCAAAATGCTAACAAGGGCCTGTGTGTTTCTTTTCTACTAAAATATTTTCTGAGTCACCAGTGATCCATGTGGCAGTCGCTGATTTCAGAATGCTTTGTTCATGCAAAATCCATTAAATTACAGTCTAAATATTAAAGTCATGCACTCCATCATCCCTCACTGCTCTTTCATCATCTCAAAAAATAGAAATATTACAACAGCCTTTCTAGCTGCTTCCTGGGCGTAGGAGTTATCTTTCAGGCAATCATGGTGTTGGAATTAAGTTTCTGCGCACAGCCATAATGACACGCAATTTGACCTTTGGGGAGATTTTCTGTAGAATCACTGATCTGTAAATGAGCTGAATCTTTTAATAGAGGGATAAATAGCCTGTTCCCATGTTTAACTGTAGGGGACTCTAGGTTTTGCCTGCCTGAAGATGCAGGCCCAGTACATGCTAGTAGGCTAGTTTGCTTTTGTAGTAATTCCACTGTACTTCTAAGCGATATAAAAGCATTCCCAGATTCATATATTTACACCATTATATAAGATTATTTTATAATCTTTTAACCATTATAAAACCTTATCATTTTATAAATTATCTTTTTACAGAAAATCACCATCAGTAATTCAAGATACATCCTAATACTTTATTGACATGTGAAGTGCTTGGCTAAGTCCACAGTGCTGTGTTCTTTAGTGGAATGTCACTAAAGACTGGCTGAAGGGGCAGTTTTTGACCACTTTCCAGTTTGCAATTTCTTTTTAACCCAGAAAGAAGAGCCTCTCAGTGGGTGAATCTTTTGCTTCATTAAAGTTCTTGGCCAAGCTCCACATAGTGTTACTTGCCCAGGTTATTTTTTTTTGAAGTAAATATTGTTGCTGCTGTTTGATGACAACCCATTAACTATGAAGGGATGAACTACAGGGTGTTCTTGACAGTTCTGAACTGTAATACGTTTTCTAGTACCCTTTGATGCTTCAGAAGTCATATCCTTTCTAAATTAACAAATACAAGAAATAAAGTGTTACATTTTAATTAGAAGAGCAGTGTTCAGATTCTTTTGGACAGTAGGCAGTAGACATGACACTAACAAAAGTCTTGTACCTTCCACTTAGCACTCTTTTCAGACCAGCAAAAGCACGTTCTCTCCTGAATGCAATAAATGTTAGCCATACACCTTGACATCTATTTCTTCATGATGCAAATTATGAAAAAAATAAATTTATTACTCTGATACACGAAGAGTGCTCAAGTATTGAAGTTATTCTCAAATATGTTTGTGTTGATCTGAATTGGTTTAAAAATTGTACAGATTAATCACTTTTATAAAAGAAATCTGTTTTTGTTTCTCTTTCTCTTGAAGCATTCATAGGACATCGGTGGTCTTCTAAACGTGATTTCTGCTATGTTACTTTTTATAAATGGTCTGTAATTGTAAATTAAACAATTTTTGAATTTGAATGCTATGCAAGAATAATCATTAAGATATAAAAAACCCTTTGACACCTTAGGCACATTTTTGTGAATAAATATGTGTAAAACACATAACCAAATCATTTTACAAGTCTGAAGGAAAGAGTATAATAAATTCTATGAAACAATGCAGGTTTTATAATCTTATTTGATTGAGTTTTATGGATTGGACTAGGTGATCTTAGTGGTCTTTTCCAGTCTTTATGATTCCATGACTTGTTTTGCTGAAATACTCAGGTAATTTTTATTTTGCTTTTGAGTGTTTGCTGAAGTGGTTATTTCAGTATGGAACAGTTCACTTGTCTTCACCAGTCTTTCACAGGGCTGAATTTCAGCAGAGATATAGTTTTAGAAGAAACAGTGTGTCCAAATTAGTTTTGTTTCTGCTCCTGATCTGCTAATACTGCTCTTTACCTGTTAGCAAAATAGGATAACAGTAATTCTGTACTTGGGAGGAGTGCAATCAGATTTGATCTTGTAAAATACGTACATAGTTCTACCCAAATGCTAAAATGTGAGTTCGTTTATGTTGACAACCCAGCATCTCTGTTGTTTTCAGAGTGATTTAATTAACCATTCGGACTTCCGTGCTGTCTGTGTTTGTTGTACTTAACATATTACTGTGATTGCCTTTTTAAAGGCAATGTGGTCATGTCACTTGTGGCTCCATGAAACCCAGTATCCTTGGCTATCACTTAGAGACTATCTAGATGATGAAAAAGCCATATCCAGGAAGAAGATCCTGCCCTCAAATAATTAAGGGGGAATCTTTGATTTTCAAGCAGGCTCTGAGTTGATTTCCTACAGAAGTGGGAATAGTTAGCATCTGTTACCTTGTGGGCCAGCTGCTAACATTGCTGCAATGCATAATCCTATCAGTGCCTCGTTTTTTCAGGCTAAGAAATGGCAATGCATACCTGATTTTTTTTTTAACTACTTTTCTTGTTCAAACCTAAAAGAACAGTGAACATCCTATAAATTGTAGTCCATATTAAACCACTGATCATCACTTCTGTGCATAGCCTGAAGCAGCCCTGATCTCTGTGTCTATGTCCTTATTGTGTGATAGAGATACTAAATATTTTAAACTCTTTTTTTTAAAAAAAAGCTCTTCACATAATTGACAGCCTTTATGACAGCCTTTATGTTAACTTACTCTAAAAAAAAAAAAGCATTCTATTATTATCTGTTTTTAATTCAGAGGTTTAAGTACATTTTCCAACCTTAATATACAAATTGTGGCTTCTTTCTGAGGGAATTAAAAAGCTACACTGGAACATGTGTTCATTGCATAACTCTTTACTGAATTTATGACTAAAATCGTATACGAAGTATGACATCGATAAAAGCTTTTGAATTGCAGGCAAGTTATGAAATAAATGGAGGTCTAAGAGATGAAAATTCATTGTTGATTGAAATCAATGATAGTTTTATTATCTTTACTGAAAGTATGTGTTTTATTTAGATTAGGAAAAGCTGTTGGTTGTGAATGAGTGAACAGATAGTGCTCATTTGCAAATCTTTAATTGCCATAATCGCTGGCAGAGGATTGTTGAAAGGAAGAAAAATAAAATGAGATCTAAGACTTAGTATTTTCACATTTTCTAGGTTTGAAGTCAAATCAGGGACCTGAGCCATAGAGGTGCAACTCATTTTGATGACTTTTTGATCACATATCAACATATTCTTCTCTAGAACTCATTTCCTTTGTCAGTGTGCAGTGTTGTTCTGTAAATGTACTAAAACACATTATTACTTACAGCCTGAATGACATTTAAAAATATTCTTTAAAGAACAAAGAAAAACTATTAAAAAGTAAAGAGAACATTCAGAATGTTAGTGAATGGAATTTAATTTGAAATTAGTGAATCAGCCAAATTCATTTTGAGTGGAATGCAATGTTTCTGTAAGTGATCTTTTTGACATTATCTAAAATGTACTAAAACGCTCATCTTCAATGTAAGCATGATGTCGTTCTATACAAAATCCTTAAACGACTTTAGGGCTGGTAAAAAAAAACATTAAGAAATTTCACTGCTTACCAGAATTGATGTTTCATTTGCTAGCTTCTTGCCCTAAGTTAAAATACTTTATTGATTTGCATTAAAGCCTTTTGAACTATGGGGAGTAGGCTTTATATTTAATGTATAACGCTGTATTTACATGAAATGGTTAGTTCTGAAATAAATATGCTTGTTAATGGTTGTAATTTTTGGTATAGAACGCGCTTTTTTAAAGTAGTTACATAACCTTACTGGTTAAGATAAGGTATATCTTGTATTCTTTGTGTCTTCTGTTAGAGATGGAACATTGACACGTCCGATAATTCTGTTAGACTCTGTATGGCTTACAGACTTCTGTAGTGAACATGCTGTCCAGAAGTTCCTAGTGTTCTTTTCTCATGTTAAGGCCTGGAAATGGAGTTGGCAGTCCAGATAATTAACATATCTCAAGGTTGTAGATTTCATAGTTTGTTGTTGTTTTTGTTTGTGTTGTTGTTAGAGGGCTTGTTTTTAATAAAAAAGAAGAAAGGTAAGACCTTCTTATCTATAATTACTGTTATGCTACTTTTGTCCTAACGTCTCATGCAAAGATTTCTTTTTCCTGCTCTTAACGTATATATTTCAATGAAACATCTATGATAAATTAGCTTATCAATTTCACTTGCTTTTATAATGTTAGTGAATTTTGTAAGAATATAAACAAAACCTCAGTAAAATCAATACCTTTACCACCTTTGGTATCGACTTTAAGTATTTCTCCATTACTTTATTAAACTTCAATCTACATCAGTTTATTACAAGAGATAGTTATTTCCATGACTGCTCTTAGAAAAGAAACACCAAGATCACCAACTTGAATAACAGTCTGTATTGTCTGAATTAAAAAGTGTAATTTTTAGGGAGATCTTCAAAATGTTGTAAGTGAAAATCTGGAGGCCATAACCTTGGGCAGAGCCCAGTATCATGATACCGGTTGTTAGGTTTGGCATCTGGTATCGATGAGATCCTTTTTCAGTACTTCATAGATTTGGTTTTATCCAATATTTCTCTTTTCTCACTGAGGGTTAGATGAGAAGGTTCTTTCAACTGCTTCCCCATGGCAAAGCCTCTTGAGAAACAAGGAAGGAAGACGAAATTTTCTCTGTGCTATCCTCTTCCATCTCCCAGTCCATGACTTCTCCGAGTTTCAAATTTTTGGGTGTAGCTGCCTGCAATAACACTCAAATTTTGGTCATATTTCCCCGCAAATAATAGTATTTCCTGACTTTCTTAATGCTTGGATTTATTTTCAGGCATTTGACTCAGCAGTAGTGTGACATTGGCAGAATTATTTGGTTTTACCACTGCCCACAAGAATCCGTAAAAGCAATAGCAAAGCTTGAAGATTTTCTTAACTTCAGAGCAAGAATGCCTACAAATTTTGTTGTAGCTGGTGATGGTGTTGAAGTTTTGATTGAAATCCTGCTTATTTTTTTTTTTTACCAAAAGGAAAGAAATATGTGTATTTTAAAATTATGACTTAAATCCTGCAGATCGTCAACCTTTTCATTTAAGGAGTAGTATTTTAACACCAAATGTTCAAAGCAGTTATTGATGTTCATGACATGTTAACATTCTCACCCTCTGAATTAAGAGACTTAGGTTTGATACTGATTCCTTATCTGCTATGTCTGGATGTACAACAGAATATATACTGTTGAAAACTGATTGTTCTTCAGTTTCCATGAATGTCAGTGCACCATAATAATGGTATGGAATGGGATATCTCCTTGGCTAGGAATGTCAGTGAGGAGAACCGGATGTGGAACATACTGGAAATTCGTTTTTTACTAAGTACAAAACTAGAGTAGCAGTCTTCAGTAGGAGGACCAAAGAGCTGCTGCCTGTGACCTGCTCTGTGGTTATTTTGAGCTGGGTATGAGTCTCTGCCATTGTTTTTCTGAAGCCCTGTCTAAATGCAGGGGAGCTGCAGCAGGGCAGCTCTGCTCTATGGCAGAACTCACCCCAGCTCCCACAGCGTCTCTGAGTTTCCTCTCTCTGCCTGGAACCTGCTGCCCTCCAACTTCTGGGATGCTCTCTTTTACTTCTGGCTATCACTTATGCTTTATGATCACTGATTAGATAGTACTGTTTGATATTTATATTTAAAATAAATAGTGATACTACTTCGCAGGCTTCTGGGTGTAATGAAGCCACTTCTGTGCAGGCTTAATGGTAAATTTTTTTCAGTGAAATTTCAGCAGTGCTGCTCATTTTGATACAGGAAGCTTCTAAAGTATGAAGTGAGGAAAGTCCAAAATACGGGGTCCAGTTGCTAGCTTAGAAGGAAACATACTTTGAATGACTAGAAAGGAACTCTGGGCCCATGATAGTGAATTCTTGACTTAACTATGTCCACAATCCTACATTAAACAAGTTAATCTTCACCTTGTATTTTTTAGGACGATTGTGCTTTTGTTTTTCCTGACTTCTTCTTTAAACTTTAGAATTGGAACATGTGTTTGAAAGCTCTGAAAACGTTGTCTGAAATCCGTTCTCTAAATATAGGCTAATTAAAAGCAGCAACCTAAAAATGAATCACTTCCCACACTGCAGAAACAAAAGCTTCAAACATTTGCACCTGCCACTTGAAAGAATAGAATAACTATGTATCACTGGCTTCTCTATGTGGTTGCCTTCTCCAGCATCTCCAATAAAACACGTACAAAATCTTTTTTGTAGGCACAAAGATTTGACCATTTAAAAAGAAATGTACATGAATTAGTAACAAGGAAGAAATAAAAGATAATTTTGGCATAGTATATGAAAGCCTTCTTTGGGAGTTAAAAAAACAACAACAAACCTTGAGCAGATTCATTTCAGAAGACCGTGTTCTTCAGGAAATTTGCTCACAACATACCTTAGGACTCATGTATATGCTGCGTAATCAAACATTCAAAGGTTCTTTGTCGAATAACAGTAGTTTTTTTGCCATATCTGTTGCTTGATGGATCTTAAATGAGGTTTACTGTGGAGATGGACTTATCATTTGTTTACTGGCTTAACTGTAAGGAACCGCAGAATTCCACTCTCCACTGTCTGACATTAAACAATATCGATCATATTTCAGCTTAAAAACAGTTTATCAGTAAATAATACTGGATTTGTGGTTGTCTAAATTTATGTTTTCATGCCTGCTGAATTACAGCTTTAAGTTCATATTGACTTACAACTGGTTTAGCTAACTTAATAGAACTGTGATTGTTTTGATACAAGTGATTGTTTTCAGTGCTTTCACTTTTAGGAAAGGAAGAACATTTATTAGTTAATTATTTATTGAAAAAAAAAGAGAGGAAAAGAAAGTCTTGAAATATACCTTTTATCATAGCCAGGGATGATTTTATAAAGCAAAACAAAAATATGTAAGCATTTAAAGCTAATTAGGAGTATCAGTCCTTGGCTGATGGAGACTCGTCAGCTTCATATGCTGTTTTAGATGGCTGAAGAAAGAAAAATAATTCTCAAACAGCTTGGCAACCCTCATGCTGTTTTCTTATACTGCTGAACTGATCTGATGCAATATCATTATATCATCTTTCAAGTGCAGCTGTAGAATTTCAGTCCTCAAGTTTTTCTGTGATTTTGGGAAGATACGTCTTTCATTTTTGTCCAGAAAAAAAATTCCACAGGCAAATTAATTCTCAGTCTCCTTTAAAACAATTTTTTTTTTTAATTAAAATAAAACACCAGTTTTGAAATACATTTGCCTTCATAAAATTGTCTACAAAATACTAGTGGCTGCAGGTGCTTTTTGAAGAAGTTATTGGTGTGTTTTAAAGCAGGTGTTCCTTAGCAAACTCTTGATTGCTGATCAAGAATGCAACACTGCAGAAGGAATATTCCTCGAATTACTCTGTTCATGTTTAGACAACTTGAACTACTTGAACTGGTGTGATCAGAATTGTTTTAAGTTCAACAGTTCTCAATGTTCTCAGTTGGAAACTGAAACATCTTGAAAACTCAGTCTGGAAGTTTGAGTTTGAGGTTCTGGTTTGGTGCTTTCCCCTGCACTTTACAAAATTTTGTTCTGTTCTGTAATCTGAATAACTTCAGTTAACCAACAACAAATTTATATTTGGTAGACACAATTACTTTAACGCCTGCAACTATGGTTCCGCAGTTGTAGATAAGTTCTGAAATAACCCATGTCATTGAAGTTGTATGTGTGGAATAAAATACTTATTTTTTCCAAAATCTATTTTTATGAGGGCTGCCCCAAAAGTAATGCCTCCTACTTTATGATGTTAGCCCACAACGTCAAAGGCAGATGTTGGTAGTATGGCAGTAGAGGTTGAACCTTCCCACGAGTACTCTATTACATTTTGTTGCTGTGTGACAGATGGCGGCAGAGGGGCAGACTGACAAAATGGTGTCTGAGATGGAAGTGTGGATGAGACAGAGATGTGTCACTGAATTCCTCCGTGTGGAAAAAATGGCACCCACTGACATTCATTGACACTTGCTGAATGTTTCTTGTGACCAATGAGTGGATGTGAGCACAGTGAGGCAGAGAGTGGTGAATTTCGGCAGCAGCAGCAAGGACATGAAAGACAAGCCATGTTCTGGTTGGTCATGCATATTTTTATGAGCTTAGCATGCAAGCTTTTGTTCATCACTGGCAATAATGCAAAGCAAATGGTCATGTCTGTGTTGAAAAACAGTGTTTTGTAGCTGAGAATTTTTCCTATCAAATAGTGTTATTCTCTTTGTAACTGTTGTAGTTTCCATGGAAATAATTAGGAGGCATTATTTTCAGAGTAACCTACTTATCCGATCCTCCACGTTCTCCATCCTCAGCAACTTTCTTGTGAAGTTCCTGGAAGGGAATGCAGCAGCATCACACTATCACTTGGGAGCTGAAGGGCTTGGCAGCTCTTGAGCTGTTGATCTTAAAGATATGCAATCCTTTCTACTTAGGTTATTATTGCCATTTTTTCTTAGAAAATATGCTTCATATCACACTTGTCCTTTGTATCTGCTCTGATCTATATTTAATGGTTTTAAATTTGTGTTTTCTAGTATCCTACAAGAAACTTCTCTAACTATTTTATATATACGCTACTGTACATCAATTAAAATTAACCTAAACATTTGTGGGGTTAAAACAAGCAAATGTCTGCTTAAAAGTAAAAATAAGTACTGACTCACAGCAGTGTGAGTTTCACACAGAGATAATAATTCAGGATTTAACAGAATCCAATTTTGCTAAAATTAGCCCACTTCAATTTCCAGAGCTAAAAGTCTAGAGTTTGATTGTTTTGATTTATTATTTATTTTATTTATTTAACAACTGTTTTTATTAATGTATTCTTCAAACTGAGACACAAAACATTATTGCTTTCTATATCACTAGAATGAGTATTGAGATCTGAGGGGACCAGCTGGAGCAGCTGTTTTCCCCCTCGAATCTGGAAGCTAAAAAACTTTCATCTCTGTTGCTGTCTCAGCTGCTGGTCCCAGGCTGTAGCCTTCCCATAACTCAAACCAATTTCAAAGAAACATAAGTAACCTCGTTGGAATGCTTTTGGAAAACCACAGGAAGGTTTTCTTCTTTTTCTTTTTCTTTTTTTTTTTTTTAATTCTGTCCCTTTTCAATTAGTGTTTCCATTTTAGGGTAATCTGTACATGATGTCTGTTTTAAGCTGACAGACCCATCCTATATTCAAGTTACGAATTCTGTTGCTGTTTTTTAAATGGGAAAAAAATGCAATGATTTCATCAGGCTCATGGTGGGAAAGACTTAAGTTTAAGAGGCTTGTTTTAATCTTGTTAATACTTGTGTATGAGGGTAGGACCTTGGAATCAATTCACACACTGAATTTTGTTTCAGATGCAACTTTGTTACAGAAAGAAGATAGCATTCATGAAAGACCTTCAAATAATTTATAAATTATGTTGGCAGGATGCGCAGAAAGGCATAGAACAATAGCAGTGCAGTAGGAGGAGGAATTTTGAGAATGAGTTGAGAACATGCGCTTACATGGGTTATTCATTTCTTCATGTTTCTGACCTTAGAGTGAACTTCAGATTTTTAAAATTTTCTTGCCTGATTCCAGGGACTTTCCAGCAAGGGACGAATATCTGCTACTGACTTTTGTCAAAATTGAGAGAAAGGCATTTGTTTTTTTCTTCAGAATCTGAAAACTGATTCTGTCACAGTGACAAAATACAGGCAAAAGTCTCTCTCTATCCTGCAGAGCAATGACAAAGTGGCTTCCAGTCTGGCTGGTAGAAATCTATCAATGGGCAGGAAGCTGAGGGCTAGCTAATCAAAATGCTAAGTCAGGAGCAGAAGATTGTGGAAAGCTGCAGAACTTTAATGGGTCAATAACAATAATCTGACAAGGTGCTGCCTTTCTGAATGCATTCACAAAGTAAACACTGGGAGCCCCAGTTACAGAGTTTGTACTAAGAACCACTGGGGACTCTGAAAGCCAGGTAACTAAATGTTTTATGGTTTAATTTCATCTAATTATAATGTTTGCAGCAGCTTATTTTAAGATTAGACACATCCCTTCCAAAAGCAGATCTTAATGAATTAGCTGTCTCTTTTTGCTGTGGACAATGAACATATTTATGACTTTCAAAGGAGTGTCAGAACTAGTCTGGATTCATCAAGACCTTTTTATTTTCAATATAAATTCAGTCTTTTGGCCTTGCCCTGAACTTTCTCCTGCTGTTTGACCTGGGTCAGAGCACTGCTCTCTGATGGGATGAGCAGTGAGACACTGCTATAGGAAACACCAGCAAGATACAGATGGGTTTGCAGGGTAAAAACGCGACAGCCTTTTGTAAATTTGTCCAGTTACTATTTCTCCAGTCCTTGCTTCTTCTTGGATAATTGCAGATGTATCCTGTTCTGTCAGCTCCTTTTGGATGCATACAATTTCTCTAAACAGATAGCAAAAGCAGGCTTGAGTGACAGTCACTGCTTAGTTTCCCTTTCTGGTTATTGACCCAATTAGTAGTCTCATGGTGAATTCCAAATTAAGTGATATTTTACAGTACTAGCACAGCACCAGTAATCACTCTCTTAGGCCAGCAGGGAAAGGCATCATCCTCTTAATTTCTGGTGTCGGGGGAACTTTTCGAGTGAATTTATGGATTATGATTTCTGTCTCTTTCCCATTTATGGTTAGTAACTGAACAATTTATAGTTTATCATTTTGTCTTTCTGTTCAGTAAAGGACTGATACAGGAGTTTACTTCAGGGTTTTAAAAAAATGGAGCGATTTAAGCAGAAGGTTTCATTACTATTCTTTGAACCTTCTAAATGATTTGACCTTTATCTATGAAGCGATCACTGTGGTCAACAAAGACTGGTATTGATTTACTGCACAGCTAGCTTGTCAATTCTAAGCTCAGCCTTTGACCTTTTGTTTTGTTACTGGAAAAATTATGGTACATGCCTGAGTCATACAGTTCAATAGCTTTTTTTAAAATATTCAAAAGGCCAAAAGGCTCATTTTAAATAGACCAGCTATCTTAATAATCTAGGTGGCAGGAGAAAGCAAATTGTCCATAATGAAGAAGTTTAGAAAATCTGAATATGCAAGTAATAGTTGTTAGAATTAAACAATGAGCTTGTTCAGAAAACAGTGGATGTACGCAACAGATAGCTTCCTCCTGTTATCATGTGTATTTTTCTTCTTTCTTGCATGATTGTTCTCTCACATCCACCCTGACCAACAACAAACAAACAAAGTGGCAGACAAGGTTGCTGCATTTTTCATGTTTTAAGCTTCCTCACTGTTAATCTTGCTCATTTGTCAAAGACCAAAGAGAACATCACTGAGACTGTTTTCTTCCGGTTTGTTCTTCATAGACAAAATGTGTCTACTCACTTCTCTACAGCAAGGTATGCTACTTCATAGCAGCTTTATCCTCAAAAGCATGGAAGGTGCAGTTATACGGTGGATACCAGCTGTTTATTTCTACAGAGCAGGTTACAATATTAGTGTTGGTGGATGGATGGATTTTTAGCATTATGCACATCATCAGTCTGAAAGCATATTATCCTGTATGATTTTAGCCTAATATTCTCTGTTTATCAGTGAAAAATACTTCCATTGAAGTGTGTATAAAATTTCCAGGGAATCTAGAATGTTGGTAAACATCTTTTAGGGCAAAATTCAACTTTTACGTTTTCAAGGAAGTAATGTGATTGAGTTTCAGAGAAGGTAAAAGCCTTAACTGTTAGCATTCTTGATCATATGCAGGTTTTTTCTTCTGAAAAAAAAAAGAGAAATGAGAACTGTTCCATATCCCACGCACTACTAGAGTTTATGTACAGTTCAAAAAAGTAAAAAAAAAAAAAAAAAAAAAAAAGGACTACTAGGAGGAAAAGGTCAGCAAGTTACTTTTGTTACCCTAGATATTTTTTACATATTTGCATGAAATAAAATTTTCTTTTGAGCTGGGTAGCAAACTCTTATTACCTGTCACAAGTAACTGCTAGTACATACAGATCCCTGATGCAAATAATATTGTTTTTTTATTTATTGAACAATGACTTCATCACTAATCCAGTAGTCAGAATATCCTGGCACTCTCCAACCCAGAGTGCCCATAGATAGAAATACTCCTGCAGATTCATTTTTGTCTAGGACTGTAGTATGATGTTGGATTAGATACACTTGCAGGAATACACAGCTGTATGATAGTTTGTCAATACTAACCCTCCCTTTAATGATCATTCATTTTGAATTCAAAATTCAAATTGATGCTTGGATCTTGTTTCCATGACTACAGTTGCAGTTCTCTGAGGCTGGTAATATTTGATGCCTATTAATGTCAGCAATTCATGTACTAGAAATATTAGATAGGTGTAAATTAATATCTTTTTAGACTCCCTTTTATGCAAAGACTGATACAGAATACCAGTGCAACCTAATATGTAACTAGTAGACATGATGGTTGAAAAAGTGGGAGGATATGTAGTTATTTGCAAAATTAATGTACTGAAAGGAGTCATAGCTAGACTTAGCTGATTGGGTTAGGCAGGCAAACTCCCTAGTTCTACTTACCCCAGGGAAAACAGATGCCAATGCAAAGAAAGAGTTTTAATAATAGCAGTAGATTTGCCATCTGTCACCTTGCTGGACAAATAATCAAGGATTAAAGATTTAACGCCTGAGAGGGATTTTTTTTTTCTTTTTTTAATTTCTGTCCTGGGTTTTACATAAATCCTTTTGAACACTATAGTGGAGTTTGTTTAACTGGCTTTTTCCTATGGAAGGCAACCTTTAGCAATCTTTTCCTGAAATCTTCCCCTTTGTAAGCAACTTCAGTAGAACATGCGTATTTACCAAGGGATATATCAAGGAGGGAGGTGTGATTCCTTTGCAACTGGATTTCTTCCTCCTCTTGTTTCCCTGCAATGAAAAGAAGAATGAAATAGTGATTGTTGCTGTGTGCTGCTACACTACCTGAGATCTGAAAGCACAATTTCAAGGAAGCTATTAATCTCTGGAATTACAAAGGCTGCTCTGGAAGTAATGCCACCTATTTTATATTTTTATGTTGGCCCATGAATTCAGAGATTAATGTTGGTGGTATGGCAGTAGAGGCTGAACCTTCCTTCAAATATTCCATTACATTTTGTTGCCATGTGACAGATGGCAGCAGAGGGGCAGTCTGACAGAATGCTTTACCTGCACTTCCATGTCAGATGCCAGAGGTGCGTCATTGAATTCCTCCATGCAGAAAAAATGGCACCCATTGACATTCATCAACAGTTACCATAGATGGAGACCAACCAGTGGATGTGAGCATAGTGAGGAAGTGTGTGGTGTGTTTCAGCAGTGGCAACAGTGATGCAAAAGACAAGCCATGTTCCGGACAGCCACTAACAGCTGTCACACCATGAAATGAAGAGCATCTCAATCAGCTCATCTGCACAAATCTGCAGATCACAACCAGGGAACTGTATACAAAGCTGAATATCACCTTCAGTGCATTGGAAGTAAAGGCGACAATGGTAGAATATTGCAAAGTTTGTACCAGGTCGGTCCCAGATGGACAAACCACCAACTATAACTGCTACGTCAGCTGAATAATCTGTACAATTGAATTTCCAGAGTCAGGCCAGAGAAAAAGACAACTTTGCTCTTGCAACATAGTAACACCAGGCCCTATACCAATTTGAAGACCATGGAGCACATTGACAATCTTGGTTGGACTTTTCTACTACTGTACAGTTCAGATTTAGTGCCTCCTGACTTGCATCTGATCGGGCTGATTAAAGAAGGACTGTGTAGGCAACATTTTCCTAGGAATGATGCATTCACAGCAGCTTTGAAACAATGGATCAGCTCTGTGCAACTCACTGCTGGTGGACATTTTTACACGTGCAGGATGCAGGCTCTTGTTCATTGCTGGCAAAAATGCATAGCAAATTTGTTGAAAAATAGTGTTTTGTAGCTGATAATTTTTTCTATCAAATAGTATTATTGTTCTCTTTGCAGCTCTTGTTGTTTCCATGGAAATATATAGAAAGCATTATTTTCAGAGCAAGCTATGTAACTGTAAAGATGCAGTCAGAAATGAAAAACAAACACTTCTTCCTGCTTTGATTTTGTGTGACCTCTTTGTGTCATAACTTGCAGAGGATTCAACTTGCTGAAAGGTTAGATGGTATGTTTTGAATTTTGGTGTTAAAGATGTCTCTTGCTTTTAGGAGTGACGAGGTTGCCCCTCTATCACTTTCTAACACAACAGTAAATAGTTGCTGTTGTCATTTCAGTTGCTAAATAGAGAAGAAAAATAGGAGGTGAAGAAATTGTGTGCCTTGTGTGTCGTGTATGATACCACTCACAGTGCAAGTCTATAATATGAAATAGCAGACGAGTGAAGAACGAGGGAATGTAAGCTAGTAATGAAAGAAGTAGATAGTAAGTGATGATGACAGTCCATCAGCAACCTAGCAGTCTTTGAGTTCTCTGGAAGTACTGCAAGAATACAACTTTTGGTAGAACTGCTTTGTGACTTTGAAACTTTTGTCTGAAGCATTACTATTATATGGATGTTATTTAACTATCACAGAATTAGCATTTTGTGGGGAAAAATGGAGTAAAAGAAACACTGATCAAGCAGAAGATGCTAAGATGGAGAGGTAAGAGGTTAAGGGCATTGAAATTGAAGATTATTGTAGAAAAAATGACACTTGAAGTGTCATTATCATAAAGCTGGAAAAATGCATGTGCACCCTTCAGGCATGTGACTGAAACTCTCAATGGGATAAGGAGGACAGTGTATTTTTAAATATCTGATCCTAGTTGTGAATCAGGTTGTGAGATAGGCTCCTGTCTGAAGGAATAATGAAATTAAAATTATCTCATGTTCGTAGTCTCAGATAAGAAGTAGTTTGTTTTTCTTTGCCAGGGACATCATGATATGCCACTAACTTTTTGACAGTATTTAAGTAAATGAGTATAAGAACTTCAGAAACTATTTTCCTATCATGTTCCCTGTCTTCATAACATGAAAATCTCATACATGCACTTAATTTTTTCACTTTTGAGATATTTGGCATGGAAAAAAATGTCACAGAACTGTAAAATGTGTGTTCAGAACAGGAACGGAGTTCTTCTAACTGCAAAAAACGTATTAGCCGGTGATGATTACAATTTTGATATTACAGTTTTCCCAAAAGAGACAGGACTGGGAGTTCCTTTCAATTCCTTACTGTGCCTTAGGGAGAAGAGTTGCTTGTACTACCTTCAGCCTTCTCATAAGTCTGATTATTAATAAATGCCTGTTCTGTCTGGTCACCTCCATAGTAAGCCTGGAAGGTACGCTATTCTTATACACAGCTGATCAAATGAATTTTCCTTTCCTTTGTTTTCCTCTGACTTTGTAGCAGCAGAATATCCTCACAGAGAAGTAGTAAGCATTGAATGGAATCATGCAAGGCATGCCCTTTCTACACATTTCATTGAATCATAGAATGGCTTGGGTCAGAAGGGACCTTAAAGATTATCTAGTTCTAAGCCCCTGCTGTGGACAGTGCTGCCACTCACCAGCTCAGGCTGCCCAGGGCCCCATCCACCTGGCCTTGAACTGATCCAGGAATGGGGCATCCACAGCTTCTCTGGGCAGCCTATGCCAGTGCCTCACCACCCTCTGAGTAAAGAATTTTGTCCTAATATCTGATCTAAATCTCTCCTCTTTTATTTTAAAGCCATTCTCTCTTGTCCTATCACTATCAGACCATGTAAAAATTTGGTCTCCCTCCTATTTATAAGCTCTTTTCAAGTACTGGAAGGCTGCAATGAGGTCTCCCTGGATCCTTCTCTTTTCCAGACTGAACAAACCCATCTCCCTCAAAATTTCCTCTTAAGAGAGATGCTCCAGCCCCTTGATCATCTTCATGGCCTTCCTCTGGGCCCATTCCTATAGCTCCAAGTCTTTCTTGTGCTGGGGGCCCCAGACCTGAAGACAGTGCTACAAAGGGGGCTTCACAAGGGCAGAGCAGAAGGGGGACAATCGCCTCCCTCTCCCTGCTGGCCACTCCTCTTTTGAGCCAGGTACTTTTGGTGCAAATGATTGCTGTATTTAGAGTTAAGATTTGCAAATTAGGAGGGAAGGAACTTTGTGGAAGAGTTTACTTTTCCAAACAGTGTGAAAGATAAACTACTCTCCAGAAGCCTCTGGTGATGTTACCGTATCTTTGACCTTTCAGTAATTTGTCAGCTAGCCTCTTCTGATGTTATCAAATAGCTTTGAGAATGTTTAGCTCACAAGTAAGTAGTTGTTTGGGAATTAGTAAGCATATTGCTTCTGCCCTTAGAGTGAGAGCCAGGATTCTTTTTAATAACGATATGTACAAGTTATCTGTCCTTGGAAGATAAGATTAAAGGCCTTGGATGGATTGTCATTTACAGGAAAAGTAGAATTGTCCAGAGCTAGTAGTCTCATTTTGCCTACAATTTTGTTTTCTACTTTTTTTTTTTTTCATTTTAATTACTGAGGTTTAAATTTACTATGTGCAGAAGAATTAAAGAGTGGGATTTTCAAAAGACTCAGCATTGACCTAATCTGTACTCTGTGAAGTTAGTGATAAAACACTCAAAGCTGGATTTGATAGAATTAAGCAGATTTACACCATCTGTGAATCTGGCTCCCATTAACTTCAGTGGCAGCAGATTTAACCAACGCTGAGAACTTTTGAAAACCCCATCTTAATTTGGTAGCAGATACTCTGACTATAGAAACAGATGATGTCAGGGGAGCTAAATAAATACATCAGATTTTTCCACATTTCTCCTATTCATCTTTATCAGTGATCTTGATGAGGGGATTGAGTGCACCCTCAGTAGGTTTGCAGATGACACCAGACTGGGAGGGAGTGTTGATCCACTGGAGGGTAGAAAGGCACTGCAGAGGGACCTGGATAGACTGGATCAGTGGGCCAAGGTAAACTGTATGAGTTTCAATATGGTGAAGTGTCAAGTCCTGCACTTTGGTCACAACAACTCCAGGCAACCCTGCAGGCTTGGGGAAGAGTGGCTGGAAAGCTGCCTGATGGAAAGGGACCTTGGTATGCTGATGGACAGTCGGCTGAATATGAGCCAGCAGTGTACCCAGGTGGACAAGAAGGCCAATGGCATCCTGGCTTGTATTGGTACAGAAAGGATGTTGAGGTGCTGGAGCAGGTCCAAAGAAGGGCGAAACGGCTTGTGAAGGGCTTGGATAATATGCCCTATGAGGAGTGACTAAAGGAACTGGTGCTGTTTAGTCTGGGGAAGAAGAGTCTGAGGGGAGACCTTATTGGTCTCTTCAAATACCTGAAATGTGATTGCAGTGAGAGCGGGGCTGGTCTCTTCTCACTGGTGACAGGTGACAGGACAAGGGGAAATGGCCTCAAGTTGCTCCAGGGGAGGTTTAGGTTGGATATCAGGAAAAACTTCTTGACAGAAAGGGTTGTTAAGCACTGGAACAGGCTCCCCAGGGAGGTGGTTGAGTCACCATCCCTGAATGTGTTTAAAAACCGTTTGGATGTGGTGCTCAGGGACATGATTTAGTGGTGGATTGTTAGAGTAGTATGGTTAGGTTGCAGTTGGACTTGATGATCATGAAGGTCTTTTCCAACCTGAGCAGTTCTATGATTCTATAAAGCATGAGTTTCCATTGCCCTGTGTAGTTAAATCATTTTCTCTGTAGTATGGTTCTAATAATATTGTGTTCATGATGATAAGTAGATTTTTTTTTACTATTGTTGTCTTGTATCCAGTCACAAGTAATGTGCTCTTTTTCACCATATCCTGGGCTGTATCAAAAGATCTATGGTCAGCAGGTTGAGGGAGGTGAACCTGACCTTCTATACTGCACTGGTGAGGCATCATCTGGAGTACTGCATCCAGATGTGGAGTCCTCAGTAGAGGAGAGACATGGATCTGTTGGAGTGAGTCCAGAGAAGGACCACAAAAATGATCTAAGGGATGGAATATCTCTCCTATGAGGACAGGCTGAGAGAGCTGGGGGTGTTCAGCCTGGAGAAGAAAAGGCTCCATGATGACCTGACAGCAGCTTTTCAGTATCTAAAGGGATGCTACAGGAAAGAAGGGGACAGACTCCTTACCAGAGCCTGTGGTAAAAGAACAAGGGGAAATGGTTTCAAACTCAGAGGGTAGATTTATGTTGGATATAAGGAAAAAGTCTTTACAGTGAGGGTGATGAGGCACTGGAACAGGTTGCCCAGTGATGTGGTGGATGCCCTGTCCCTGGAGGCTTTCAAGGTGAGGCTGGATCAGGCCCTGGGCAACCTGATCTAGCTGTGGTGTGCCTGTTATTTGCAGGGGAGTTGTACTAGATGGCCTTTAGAGGTCCCTTCCAACTCTAAGGATTCTATGATTCTATGATTTTATGACAAAACGTAAGCATCTCTATTAGTTCTGTTGCTATATATTGTGAATATAATTGTGGTTTCATTCCAAAGGCTTCTGTTAATAGGCATTAGAGTGGGTCTGAAATTAAACAATGTGGAAGAAGATGCCCTTTTGAGAGCCAGTGGTTAATTAACGCTGAAGATGTCAAACTGATAAGTCAATACATCCTTCTTCAGAATAATAGAACAAAACATGGCAGTAAACTGTCCTGATTTATTGCTTTTAATTAGGAGAAATGGAAAAATGGGCTAGGTAGATATGGACTATTGTATGTATAATTGTATTGAAAGGGACACTAATTTTACTTGTGGTCCAGTCTTTTTTTCATTTTGTCTGCTTACTGAAACTCCATATCATTTACTGCACATGAATGAAACAAAATAGATTGTTAAGCTCGAGACATTCTTAGTGCTGTATTGTTTGATGATGTTTTTAGAATGTCAGAAATATCATTTATTTACATGTTACCTTCCGTTTGCAATAGATTCAATGACTGTACGTGGACCTGGGCTTCTTATTGCAGGAGAGAAAGGGGCTAGGAAGATAAGTGGGTCAGTGGTGTTTTTTTTCTCTCCGTGGTAGCTGTAGAGAAGCCTCGTGAAAGCTTTCAGAACACAAGGGATGCCTGCCAGAATACTCTGTCATGATATCTGGAGTTTTGTTAAAACTCCAAATCTACAGGAGGTCAAGGGGAAAAACAATGTTTGATGGTTGTTTCTCAGTTCTTTCTCAATGTATTTGTAGGTACACTGGCTAATTCCCATGTAGTCTGTGATGTTCAGGTATACCATGGGAATTTTGTGACTGCTCTGTTTTTATGCTGATTTTTGAGCCAGTTACTGCCTAAAAACTGTGATGAGCTTTTTCTTGCTGGAAACAGTGACCTATACTGTTTTGGTTCTAGCTGCTCATTTCACAGAACTTGTAGGAGTATAATGAACTCTAAGACCGTATGCTGCCTGGTAGCAGATTTGGTTGAAAGTGATTTTATGGCACAAAGCTATTAGAGGTGGAGAGTTAAGTATGTAGATAGGCAGTGTCCATATAAAACTTGTTTCTGTAGGCAATTAATCTAAACCAGCAACTTCTACTTAAAAGCATCACTCATGTAACACTGAATCTTTCAAATCTCATTATGTCCTGCAGGTATATTAGGTAGGAACTGTGTAGGAACTTGTTCTTACAGACAGCATCCTGTAGGGTGGAAATATCCCCTGCAGCAATGGCAATGTTTTGAGACTTCAGTACTGAACTGTTCTGGCTTGTATATGTTTTTGTAGTGCTTTTATTGTTTAAGTGGCTTTGAGTAGTGCATTAGATAAAATGACAAATACTGTTTCTCTTATCTCTCTTAAGGAAATAATTTTGTACCAGATATCATATTTGATTTGGTTATTTTCATGAATTCCATGTTATCATATATTTACCGTAGAGAAGAAAATACACAATGAAAATGCACATTGTTTAAATGCAGAAAGGCCTTGCTGCAGTAGCCCTCAGAATCTGAATAGGAAGTTATGTCTATCAAGAGCTACCTTTTTCAGGTAATTTTAACTCTCCCATTCACGATATTGCTCAAGTAGGCATATTTGTCTTAGTCTGTGGTTTTGCATCCTACTAATGATGCTTTGGGGCTTTGTAATTACACACATCTGAAACCTGAAATGGAAAGATTTATTCACCTGTGATGCTGACTAGAAATATGAAGAAAGTCTTTGGAACTCTTCTCCTTGCCAGCCTGCTGCATTACATCTCTATCTACGCAAAACATGTCAAACCTTTCAATGGTAGCGATTTTGCTAAGTATTGTGAAACATTTTGAAATTAGCATTAGACATCTGTTCACTTGCTGTCATATCTCTACATTCATCCAGAATAAATTAAAATAACTGAGTTTAAAAAAAAAAAATCTTCTGCCTCCAGATTAGTATCATTGCAGGCCAAATCAAGTTTGTTTTGGTATTGTTCCAAGGGGTTCTGCGATGCAGTTCAGTGAAACTGGGAATACCTTTATCAGTAGGTTGTTTTTAAAGAAGAAATAATGTTTTAGATTTTTTTTCAGTTTATCATTCAAAGTAAATGTGAGAAGGCTACTTTAAAGGAAATAGCATAGAAGTCAGTTTCTGTATTATGCAAAACCATGTCTTAATTCATTGGATGGCAGCATTTTTGGAATAAGATTTGTTAGATCACACTCCTAGTCTGTGCCTCTAGAAAGAACAAGCCTCAAGGGATCATCCTGTTGTCTCCTTGACAAAGTTCAAGCTTGAAGAATTAAATTAGAGCTAATCAAAAGCAAAGATTTGGACACTTGATATATAATTTTAGTAGAACAATAAATTTACTCTTCATACTTTGCACGTAAACCGGAGGAAGTATACTTTGTAATAGAATTCAGGAGCTATAAAAGAGTCTTTCTTCTACCATTCACATAAACTCTTGCAAATTTTACAACCACGAACTGTGTCCAAGTAAATTTTTTTCAACAGCGTTTAAGAAATTGAAATGTACCTGTTAATATTACTAAATTACAGAAAATACATTTTTTTACATAAACAAGGATGTTATCATGTCTCCCTCTGGCTTATCCACTGTTTAGATATCTGTTGCTTCCTTTTCCTCTGACAACACATCTAGATTTTCTGGTTATCCTTTCCTAGTCTTCTTTTAGCTCTGTACAGTTACTTAACAACTTTCTGAACTGTAACGGCAAAGCACAATCTCCAGTGGAAACTCTGCCAAAATCATTGATTAAAGTATTTCTGGACTTACAGGGGGCAGCTAAGGGCTTTAAACATATGACAAAAAAAAAAAAGATGGATTAAATGTAGATATATTTAATTAATTCTTTAGTTACAGGGCAGCATTATGGGCAAGGATTTGGTGGAGAGAGATGAAAAAGGCTATCATTCTGTAAAGCTGGAGGAAATTTTCTGCTTATGCTGGTCTTTCTTCTGGCATTCTTTTATTGAATACTGCTTTTGTTGATTATTAGTTTCATAGATATACGTGAGAATATGTGAATTGTAGTTGGTAAGCGTTATCAGCAGGTCAAGTAAGAATTTGTGGAGAATTTATAATTATTGGGCCTTTTACGTCTCGGTCCATGGAGAAAGTGCACGGAAGAAAGCATTCAGAAAAATATAGGGTCTTTTTTCTCATTATCTTCTTTATTTCCTCTATTGTCTGCTTGTAACGTTGCTCGCAGTGTGATACAGGGTTTGCAGTGCTGTCCTATATGTCTTCTACATGTGACATTGTTAGGAAGGGACCCCTGCTGATAATCTGAGCCCATTTTACACAATGGAACAATAAAGCAAAGTTGTATTCCTAAACATGCAGAAAAACAGTCATAACTTCTTATTATGCCAGTTTAATGCAAGTCCTAAGACTAAAAGTCTGGAGAAAGTGTGGCAGAATTTCCAGGGAGTTGCTCAGTGGGATGTATCATTTAAACAAGGTGGAAAGTAATAAGTGAGTTCACCCCCTTGCCTTCTATTTCTTTCTTTAATGGAATTTAAAAAATAGTAAAGCAACATATCCTTTATCTTTAATCAGTCTTTTCTATTTAGCCTGAATTCCTAATGAAAATTTAAATTTCATGGCAGGGAGTGTCTGTAGCACAGAACTAAGATATATCACTACTCTTGCAAAATGTTTAATTTGTCTGTCTTGGTAAGTTGAAATACTGAAGATTAATACAGCATTAAAAATGCATTGGAATGTGCATTTCCCAGTCGGTTAAATACAGGCAACTTGGAATTCTTAAGTGTGTATAATTAATCTGTTAGACATATTGCCTCTGTAATACTCAGGTTATATCTTTTCCCGGTAGGAATTTTATGTAAAAAATTATTGCTTTATAATTTAACTCTAAGTGCTCCCTGTAGAAAAATGAGAATGCTGTCTTGTAATGTAAACAATGTAGATTGCAGTTTTGTAGACTTAGTTGAGTCTTTGTATTTCAGGCATATTCATAAAATTGATTGTGAAGCATTTGACACTGTTTCACTTTCTTTAAAGTTGTTGAACAAAATTTTGCAAGCAGGTGTAATGTTATCTCAAGGAAATTTTATTTCTGTTTATTAGAACTTGTCCATGCAGTCATACGTTCTCACCACCTTTCTGTTGATTCAATGAGTGGTTTCCTTTGATTTCTTCAGAAATGCAAAATGCTAGAAATTTTTTGAAATTACCAAGTTAAACTACATAAATTTTAGTGAGAGAAACATGTTCTATTATATGTCTGTGATAAAAAATAAATCAATAAATAAGGGTAGATTGGTCTTTCTTGAAGAAATGAAACTTCATACAGCCTACGTAGCTGTTTTATATAACTACAGCAGCAAAAACTGTAACCCAAATTGTTGACATTCTTGTAACTGATTTTTATTATTTTTCATTCCCATTAAGCTGTTCATATAGACAATTTAGTAAGCTATTTACATAGATAGAACTGCAAAGCCGATGAATGGCCTATTTTTTAATCCTCATTATAGTTTAATTTGTTATATTGGAGATGGTATCTGACCTTGGTTTTTTTTGCCCTACGTATTTAAGCCTCCTGGGATGGGAAACATAATTTCAAAATATATTTTGCTTTCTTAATTTATCTTTTTGTCAGGAAAAAAATATTTGTACCTTGAGCTGTTGGGTCAGTATAAAGCTATGTTCCTGGAAATGAAATGCTCTAATTAGAATTCCTTGGAGGCAATGTTTTCTTTTTAACTTGACATTACAAGAGAGGGACTTCAAAGAGTTCTGCTACTTCAGCTGATAGCAGAGCAACTCCCTAAGGCAGGCTCAGTTAGACAGCTCGAGGATGGTCATTCTCTGGTAGATAAGGGAGTCTCTGAAGTTAATGAGTAATGCTGCCAGTTAAAAATGCTTTCCATTTTTATTCGTTGATGAAAATTACAGCTTTGACATCTTAGTTAAAAGTTGAGTAGGAATAGGGAAATAGTGCTGGTACTGTAAGAACGATCAGGGGTGATAATGTCATAGCACTGGAAGGTAAGCAGTTTAGGATTAAGCGCTTTTCCCTCCAAATGCTCACAGAAGAGAAACTTCTTAGGGCATCCCATCATAATGTACATTTACTTCCAGAAGGAGTGAATTAAGTTCACACTGAAAGTACTTAAACCGATGTGCCTATCACCTCACTGAAGCAGCTTTTCCCAAGCTAATTTCCCACTGCTTGGTAGTTTCACTCCTTTCTTCCCAACTCCATTTTTGTTTTTATGTTAAATATGCTTACTGTGGTTTATTTCACTCTTGCTTTTATGTAAGTCTGGCTATTTGGAGAATGGCCATGTTCCAATGTAGCACTTCTGAGCTGCAAAAAAGTAAGCATGTCGGCTAGAGTGGAATGCTCTGTGTTCCCAGCCTGTAGCCCCATAGTCTGATTGCTGGGGTGGTTGTCAGCATGGTTGGGTGGTTGGGCCAGGGTGCTGATGCTGGGGACATTGCTAGCACATGTTGCAGAGGAGATGCCCGGTGTGGCAGGCTTTTGGGAATGGCACATCCATGCTGGCTGACCTGAGATGAAGACATGAATGCATAGGCAGCTTTCAGCCATGTTCTGTCCCTGCGTTTTGATTCAGATGAGAGTTTCCCCTTCTGTGTGCTTGAATGTATACCAAAAAGTCAATGTAGTAAACATCAGTGACAAACTGGAGCTGGAAGCAACAGGAAAGCAACATTAACTGTATGGAAGAATGGAAAGCTTCTGGGTGCACGATCTCTCATGCACAGATGAGCACCTGTCATTGCTGCTGAGCCTGGCAATCAGCGTGGGAGGTTAACCTGGGAGAACAGGTTATCCTGAGGTGTTTGTTTCCAGAGTGCTTCTGTTGACATGGGCAAGGCCTTCTCTGAAGCACCCCACCTTTCCCTGCGAGGCCGGTTTTGCTTATCCTGGCCCCACATCCTCCTGACAGCTGTACTGGGATGAGCTGCCTGCAGCTGTCGGCTGGGTGCTGGCCCACTAATAACAGGAGCAGGAGGAAGAGGCTGTGTAACCCCGTGGAATTCAGGCCATCTCTTGACGCCGCATGTAGTGCTGAGTCAGCCCAGACTGGCGCGCTGCTGGCCTTGGAGCGTCTGGGGGTCTGGGCTCCACAGCCTGTGTTTCATCACATCTGCAAGCTCCGAGCTTTGGTTTGAAGTTCAAAGCTGAGCGTGAGCTCAGCTCATAGTTCTCAGTGTGAGTGATGCCAGTAGGCTTGAGTAGTCCATACAGGCCCTCCTCTTTTCTGCTCTTTATACCCACAGACAATTTTCTTGATGTTTTTAGTTTGTGTCTTATTGAAATGAAAATTCAGCATGTCAGCACACTTCAGAATAAACCGTTACACAGAATTTCATTAAGTTTTTACAGCTCTTCTTAAACTCTCCTCAGTTTGTTGAGAATTGTTTGAGTTGTGTGGCAGGTTCCCTGTGTAATGTACCCAGCACTACGTATAAAGTGTAAAGTTATTGTAATTTTGTCAGTTTTTGTCATAGGAAGTTCTACATGGATTTACTAGAGATCCAGTTTAATTCTACTTTGTGTGAATATGAAGGAAAATGCGCACCTGCTAGTAGGCATTTGGAATAATAAAAATCCCTTAACTTTAGTGGTAGTATTATTATTCTAAACTATTCTGCAGAACTGTAGAACAGTAAGCTGAGATGGTGTCTGAATGACATGACGGCAAATCAGTTAATGAATGTTCAATTACTTTAAGTATTTTTTTAATAGCAGGTTTTTTGTTGTTGTTTTTCCTTTTAGTGCAGCGGAGTATTTTTTAGAATGTAGATTCTATTGCTACAGTTAGAAAAGTGTTGCCATATGAGGGAGGTAAATTCCTCTCTCAGAAGGAGAATGCAGTTTGAGTGCCTCCTGTCTTCCTGACCCTCAGGAACATGCATTGACTTCAAAATTCATAGAAATGAAATTATGTGCTACTTACTTTTGAAGTGCCTTTCATCTCAATGTAAATGCAGTGGCTTTAAGACCAGGAACGGACCTCCTTCAATAACACAGGCCTTAGAATTTCAGTCTGTAATTTTGACATCTAACCTGCAATTTGTGGTTCAGCTACAGCATATCTTTAAGACATCTAGTCTTGATTAAAAGATTTAAATGAGGGAGGATCTACCATATGCCTTGACTGTTGAGTGCTCTGTATTTTTTCTGGATTGAATTTGTCCAGTTACAACCTTTAACAATTGAATTTTATGTTTTAGTTGTCCAGATTCAAGTACGCTTCTTTTCCTACTAGAATTGTTCATTATTTTAGATACTTAACTAGGCAGTGTTTAAGATTTGACATGCTACAGACATAATGAGGATGATGTAAGAAAAGCATTAGTAAATAAAAAATACTTAACTGTATTTTTTTTTGTTGTTAATAGTTTGTAGTGCAAAATCAGTATTTCCTAATGTTCTCCATACATCACAGATATATGAAAAAGAATTCAAATATATAGATTCCAATATAGATATATGTTTACCAGAAATGCTATAAATATGCAGTGTAAACTCACTTTCGGAGTTTTAAACACTAAGATTCTTCTAAAAATAAAACCAAAAGCCCACTTAAAAATCCCTCATATCTTAAGGGCTGTGATGTGTGCTATTTCTATATCTTACTTTTCCCTGTCTTATGGTCTTGCAAATCCGTTGTGACAGTACCTTCCTACTAAGTCTCAGGTAAAGAGCAGACAATATAAATGTGGAAAACATAGTTTAGTTCAGTAGAAAGAGTTAGATTCAGTGTATAACAGCTTTGATGTACAGCATGACAGGAATCTTGCAAGATAGAATGCCCATGCTAAATTTCATTAACCAATCACTTTAGTATCTAAAAATTATTTATTGAGTAGTATCTTCCTACCACATATCTTAAGATTATTGATTAGATTTTTAACTAATCTATCTTTCTTTTTAAAATTTGATGAAGGATTGCAAGAATTTCCATGTCTATTGCAGTTATTTTAGAGAGGAAAAACATTTATTCTTTCAATTAAGATAAACTCACAATCAAATCTCATTAATGGCATTGCTCTGACAGGATGACTTGGCTGCGCGCAATGGGGCAGTAGATCTCCCAACTCACATTTCTTAAAGTAATTTTTTGTTAGAATTTTTTAAAGAAAACATCTTTGCTTCATATTGTCTTACGATAAGAGTTGTATTTTTAAAGTGTTCAGTTAAAAAAAAACTACTAGAAATTATGTCAAAATGTTCGTTTCTCCATTGTCATTACTCTGGCTGTAGCATAATCTCTAAGGATTACCATTTTAGCTAATTCGAGAAGCAAATGGATCCAGCTGATATGTGCAGTAAGAGAAGGTCAACCTAGCAGCTAGAAACACAGGAAACTGCAGGAGACTGCATTATTACTTACTACATATATTAAGGTAGATTTTAGGGATTCCCATTATGACCAGGACATTGTTGTGCTTGATACCACAAATGTGGTAAAAAAGTTATCAAATTTGATGCAAGCAAAATATCTATGTAAATTGCCTTTTTACTTTATTTTTCAATTGGTGTACATTCAGAAAAAAATGCAAGAAGTCCTTTGCTGTCTCCTGTACCTCTGGCAGTGATTCAGAACTTTAGCTTTGATGAGTGTCATTAGACAAAGCATGGGGCAATCAATGGTTTGTTCATTCCACCTAGTGGGACATATATCTGCATGTACTCATGGAAGCATACATGCAATAAAGAACTTACCGTAATTCTACATGATCCACTCAGATGCATACTTCATCAAATTATATGACTTAAAGTGAAAATTATTTCATATTGATTTCTTCGCTGTCTTCCCCTAATCACACTCCCCAACCCCAAATTATCATTAGCCACAATTGTTGTTTTCACCTGGGAATTTGTCATAATTCGGACCTGACTGCCTATGTGCATTAGGTCTGGCTTTCATAATGTTTAAGTCTGCAAAGGATCAATAAACCATTTAGTCTCACTGGGACCATGCATGTCACATCTGTTACATTTCACTCAGTTATGTGCATTCTAAGACTAGCAACATTATATAAACTTTTTTTTTTTTAGAACAGCTCAAAACAGTGAAGACTAAAACATTAGCTGTTTCTGAGGTCTCTACAAAATGATTAGTGTACTAAGATGATCTCAGCAGGTGTGTCATAACATACTGAAAATAAGGATAATTTGTTTGTTCCTCCCCTTCATGTCAGTAAGGCCTTCAGTATACACTTCCTCTGATTATGCACAAGGTGATCACCACAAGCCTTTCTGATCAAGTAGTACACATGTAGTATCTAAAACAAGTAATTCTTCAGTAGGCTAATCAATGTGTAAAATTGTTAAGGAATTATGAGTTTACCTTTTATTCTTGCTTTCCCTCACCCAGAAGTAGTAAAAGAATAATGCAAGTTGGAAACTGAAATCAGGTAGATTAGAATGCATATGATCACTTTTTCATAGTGAGCTGGTTTTCCTGGAAATCAAGTATAGAACAGGATTCCTCCAAGTACAGTAAAGATTCCTTCTGGAAGCTATGCTTAGGCACATACAAAACAAAATTTATTGGTGACAACCAGCATGGCTTCACTAAGGGCAAATCATATCTGACAATTTTGTTCGCCTCCTACAGCAGTTATAGCATTGGTGGATAAGGGAAGAGCAACTGACATTATCTTTCTTGACTTATTCAAAGCATTTGACACTGTCCCTTGCAACATCTTTGTCTCTGAATTGGAGAGAGATGGATTTGATGGATGAGCCACTATGCTGGTGAGGGATTGGAGGGATGGTCACAGCCAGAGGGTTGTGGTCAATGGCTCAAGAAATCCAGTTGGAGACCAGTGACAAGTGGTGCTCCTCAGGGATTGGTACTGGGATCAGTACTGTTTGACATCTTTGCTGATAACAGAGACAGTGGGATTTAGTGCACCCTCAACAAGTTTGCCAGCAACACCAAGCTGAGAGGTGCGTTTGACACACTGAAAGGAAGTGATGCCATCCAGATGGACTATGACAGGCTCAAGAAGTGGACCTATGTGAAGCATACAAAGTTCAACAAAGCCCAGTGCAAGATCCTGCACTTGGGTCAGGGCAATTGCAAGCACAAATACAGGCGTGGTGGAGAATGAATTGTGAGCTGCCCTGTGAAGAAGAACTTGAGGGTGTATATTGATGAGAAACTCAGCACTAGCCAGCCCTGTCAGCTTGTAGACCAGAAAGCCAAACATATCCTGGGCTTCTTTTAAAGAAGCACGATCACCAAGGCAAGGGATATGGTTGTCCCCTCTGACTCTTCTCGTGATGCCCCACCTGTAGTACTGCATTCGACTCTGGGACCTGGAGCACAAGATGTACATGGACCTGTTGGAGAGGATCCAGAGGAGGCTCTGAAGACAATCAGAGGGCTGGAACATCTCTCCTCTGAAAACAGGCTGAGAGTTGCAGTTCAGCTTTGAGAAGAGAAGGCTTTAGGGAGACCTTATATTGGCCTTCCAGTACCAAAGGAGAACCTACAAGAGGCCCAAAGAGGGACACTTTATCAGGCAAGGTATTGACAGGATGATAGGTAATGGCTTTAAACTAAAACAGGGGTGTAGCGATCAGAAGGACTAACGTGATAGAAATAGCGTTACAAAAGGTGGAAGGAAAATACAGTGCTCACCTAGATTGGAAGATTTTGGGCTTGCAGGAAAAGGCTCCCACCAAGGAGGGATCTCCAGGAAGAGAACCTTCCTCAGGGCCAGTCAGCCCTTAAATGAGGCCTAAGAGGGGTGGAGCCTGGCTGCACCCCTTCTGGTTGCACAGGTGAATTGCCTTCACCTGTGCTCCCAGGGCTGACTGGGTCTTTCCTCCAGGTGCTCAATCAGTGGTTCAGGCCATGACTCAGCAGTTCCCATACAAGGGGAGATTTAGGTTAGATGTGAAGAGGAAATTCTTTACTGAGAGCTGTGTGGTACTGGCACAGGCTGCCCAGAGAAGCTGTGGATGCCCAATCCCTGGAGGCACTCAAGGCTGGGTTGGATGGGGCCCTGGGCAGCCTGTTCTAGTGAGTGGCAACTCTTCCAATGGCAAGGGGGTGGAACTAGATGAACTTCTGTGGTTTTATGATTCTCTTTCCTGACAGTCCCTAATTTAGCTTAGAAAAAATAGTAATACCTTAAGATGTAGTAACTGCCTCTCATTGTAAACTCCTTTGATGCTGAATTATTTTCTCTTAGACAAAACCACTTTTCTCTCCAAGGTGTAACTAATCTAAATTCAGCTTTCAGCCATTTGATTGTGTTAAAAATCAGCTGATTGATCCCTCACCATTAAGGTTTACTTCTCTTACGTCTCACATATTCTCCATATCTGCATATAAAATGATCAAATGTCTCTTAATCTTCGATCAGAATAAGTTGAGCTCCTTAAACATTGCTTTTTAGCTTGTTTCAGCTAGAGATCTTTTTTTTTTTTTTTAATATTGTCCTACATCTATCATGAACTTTAGGAGCAAATACTGGTAGGTTGCATTCTGCAACTGGAGTAGCCAGTTCTCCTCTTGTGTATGATGCTTCTGATTGTATAAACAATGTTAGTTATATTGACTTTTTAAAAAAAATTCTTTCTTTTTGCCACAGTATTACACTTTAAATGGGTGTTAGGGCAATTAGATGCAAGTATCACTACATGGCATATTTTTCTTGATGTGGTTGTGACAGCATTATTGCTGTTGATTAGCTTAAAAGTTTGTCAAAGCCTTCACTAAGGCTGAGAGGAATGGGCTTTTCTTTCACAGGTCACACTTTCCCATTTCTTCTCCTGTATTGGCTCTCCATTCACCATGCTTCAACTTGGATACAAGATTGCTCATCTGGCATGCTGGTCCAAGTCAACAAGAGCACTGCAGCTGTTTTCTGGCTAGAAGCAGATAAATTTGCAATGCTTTTTCAGTGGTAGCATACTGTAGGATTAATTTCACTTGGTTGTGACCATGTTGTCACTCAGTGCAATTTTGTTCCAAAGTTAGTTCAGCTTGGCCAGATGCCGTAGTGCTGCAGCTATACTTCTGCCCATCCAATAGTTTTTCCTCTGGGCGCTTGGTATCTGAATTGTTACAGTTGTGCTGTATTATGATCTTCCAAACTTTGGTTCTATTCTTTTATTACCATAAGCTGTATTTTCGTCTAAAAACATGTTATCTATTTTATTGGTGTAAAATATATTTTATTGATTTCCAGTTGTTTAACCTGGTAGATGACTCTGTAGCAGTAGCCAAGCTGTTTTATTTATTTATATACCTAATAATCTCTCTGTCATCTGCATACTTGCAAGAGATTTTATGTTTAGATCGTGGTTTCAACCCCTCTCCTACCCCTTCAAGGAGCAAAATCCTCAGTACAGCTGGAAATAGCAGTGGATAAAGAAGAGATCCCTGGGGACTTTAAAGCCGTTCTTCTCGTTCTTTGTAAGGCAAAAAGTCATATAAGAGGAAACGTACAGTGTAGGTATTTAATAAAAAGTGCGACTATTAAATTGGAAATAAAAATCTAGACTGTCAACAAAAGACAGACCACTAACATCATTACAGAAATCCAACAGGATTGTTTTCTAGTCCCGATAGTGGACATTACTGATATTTGTAGATCCGGTTTATTGTTTGAAAATTGAATGTGCTTTACTTGTTTATAGTTTTCAAGGTTTGAGTATTTGGGGTTTTATTACTTTTCTGATAATCTGAATTATTTTTATGTAAAAGGGTAGGTAGATTAGAAATAATGCTAGAAAATGTAAAAACAAACATATGTTTTTGTCTAAAAAGACAGAAAATCATCAATTCTTTTTCTTAAGAAATCTTACTCATTCCTCAGGAAATCAAATCTATTAAAAATATAATGCATATCATAAATTAATCTAAACATCTGTAAATATGAGTCAGTTATTAATAAATACTTATTTCCACTATTGCTGTAAACAGCAGTTTTCACAAGTATACTAGCATGTGCTGCTTATTAGGGATAATTTTAAATAAAGTACAGTTTTACTCCCTAAGTTTGATCTTAGGCTATACAACATCATGCAGAATTGAAGTTGTTTCATGTGTCATCATTTGGGGCATACAATCTGAAAGAAACAAGCTATTATAATTGAGAAATTCTGTTGCTTCTATATCAGGTGATGCTGTTACTAGAAAATTTAATACAGCCCCAGCAAATTTTTTAATGTATTCCAGCTGGCTTACTTTATCAGTGTATAAAGAAAATGTGTTCCAGTTTTCTCTGTTTCCTGCAAAATAATCTTACTAGTTTAAAGCCAAGTCAAAACACACAAGATAGCCTTTTTGTCATGCACCAGCTTTTACAAAGTGGCTCTCAGGTTACTTGAACCAGAAACATTACTAAAATACAGAGAGAGAGTTTTTATTTGCTTGGAAAAAAAAATGAAATCAAGGAAACAAAATGAGAATTTATGTAGGCAAAGATAATGTTTTAGAAAGAAATTAATGATCGGTGTATTCAGTAAAAGTGATTTTGCACACTTGAGGTTAGGTGCTTACTGGATTACATATTTTTGGGCCATATTCTTCACTGAAGCAAATAGAGGGAGCTGCTTTGATTTCAGTTAAGCTTTTGCATAGTGAGATTTTAGATTTTTTTGTTAATCAGGAAATCACTGACTCTGTCCATACCTTCTAGGCTAGACTGTGTACATTTTAAAGTCACCTAGTCATACATGGATTACAGTGCACAATATGCCAGGTAAACTGATAAGACAAAGTGAGATCTATTAAACCAATCTGCCTTGAATCTTGTCACAGCCAAGTACACTGAAAACTGAGGTTGTAATCCTAATCACTTTGGCATTTGGAAGTTCAAAAAAACATGGAATTTTCCCCTACATAGAACTCTGTTCAGTCTTCTTTCAAATATAGGGATTAAGTTAATCCTTAATAGACTAGCAGGTCTTTTTTGCAATCATCAATTTTATATCTATTTTAGCTCCAGATTAGGACATAAAGCATCAATTTACGGTAAAATGAATAAAAATAGCACCGTAATTTCTGCCCAGGCTTGCTTCCTTGCAGAGTGCTGAACTCCTTTTCCATGTTCCCCAAAGAAAGAGAGTTAGAAGGGTCATCTGATCCTTGGTTGTCCTGATTTTTGTTTTAGTTGATAACTTGTGTGACTGATCTTGTTGGCTCATCTGCACTTCAGTTCTGTTATTAAATTATTTTCCTAGCCATAGTGTTATTTTGAATGAAGTACATGACTGGCAAGATCACTGCAGTACAATTGCTTCATCACACATTGTGAGTTTTATATCCTGTAGATATATGTTGTGAAAATCCTATACCTACATGATCACATATCAATCTTCTGGAAATCTTTTTCTCAAAGAACTGAGTAACAGTCCTGACCTGGTATTTCTTCTCCTTTTGTTCACTTGGAGGTTAATTCAATTGCATACCGTTGTCAAGATTTACCTGGAACTTTGGATATTTTAAGTTCTACCAAAGTGGTAGAGTTGGAAGCACAAGAACATGCCAACAGAAGGTGTTTAGTCTTTCCAAAATCTCTCTTTTTTAATAGAAAACAGAATCATGGTATATTGCATTACAGCCTTCTTTTGGAGTTTTTTATGAGTTCTGTACCTATTAGTAACTGCCTTCAAGGTTAATGATGTTAGCATTTCAAAAGTTTCTTTCTTCCTCCTTCTTCAGATCAGATCTTGGGATGGTAATCTGGCTGCAGAATATCAATTTAATTGTCACAATTCTTTTCTTCATTGAGTCATCTGTCTTATTTAGAGCTGACTGTAGGGGCTCTTTTCAGTGTAAGACAGTTTATACACAGCTCTGTTTTTACACTGTTGCTTTTTTAAACCCATGAGATGTGAATGAAAATGTTTCAGAAAGAAAGCTATGTTCTCCAGTGGCAGTCTGTCTTGATATGATGTTCAACACACAGGAAATAGTTTAGTCTTTCTTTGGGGGCTCCATTCTGTTATTAAATCAACATTCAGTGTTTCGACAGCGCTCTTGTAGGGTGAACCTCTTGATACTGCTGGTTCAGAGCAGAAGGTTAAACCATTAATTGTTGCTGTTCTAAAACAGCAACTATATAAAAATTCACTTGTTGAACAGGTAAGTAAATATCCATACATAAAAAGGAACTATGGTTATGCATTAGGAGCAAATGGTTTTAAAACTCAATGGTAAAGCAACTAATTACTGTTGTCAGGAAAGAAATTTCAGCCGCTGAAAATCCTGTGTCTATTAATCCAGTGATTAAGAGGTGTAAACTGTGTATCCTGTTAGGAATCTGTGGTATGCAATTCTCCAAGTTATCTTAAAATGTTTTCAGCTGTGTTATGTTTTTGCTTGACTTCCCCTGGGTATGGGATGAACATGTCTGAATACTTCTCTTGTCTAATCTGCACAACTTAAAAAACACTTTTTAGCATTTCCTTACTTGTATCCCTTCAAAGAACACTTTAATTTGAACAGATTTCCAAGTCACCTGGTTAGATAAAACCTGAAGGAGTTTAGGTAATTTCCAATCAGTATGTAGTCATATCCTCTGAGAGATAAACATCTACTGCCTCTGTGAGGTAATTAGTCTTTTAAAAGCTGAAGAGTCATGTTTTTCATGATTTTCCCAATGTGACTTGCTTGCATCTTCCATTGGTATTGACACTGTTGAAGCAAATTTGTGTTATCCACGTGTCTTTAAAAATGAGTGAAAAAAGAAAGGATGTGTGAGCTAAATCCCTAATTTTAAAGAAATAACTGTATTATCCTTAGGTAAACCATTTTTTCCGTATTGTTTCTGTGGTTGCTGATACTGTAAATTGTCCTTATTTTGATAAGTCTGCCTTTTAGGGATTAATCAAAGCATAATACTTGGGACCAGTTCACATACAGACAGTCATACACAAATGCACAAAACATTTTTAAATGGCTGTATATCTTTCAACATAAACTCTATGTTTATAAACACTTCTGAATTAGAACTGCTGTTCATTTTAGTAACCCATTTTGAGCTTAATGTATATATTTTTCAAGTAAACATCTGGTTCTTCTGGAACAAAGTCCTAAAGCATACACAATCTGATGGAGCACACAGTATTCCTGTGGATTTTTTTCTGTTTTTGTTTTGTTTTGTTTTGTTTGTTTTTAATGCTGAGTTATCCCGAGATCCATTTCTTGTGCTATTTTCTATTTGTACCATAGGCTATCTCTAGAAAATATATTCCTTCATAATATATCCCTCACTTGCTGTAGGAAGTAGATCTAATAAATCTAGCATTTATATTATTGATTGAACAGAATCTGCAGCTGACAGCTGATCTCTGTAGATGTGTATATGAAGTCCACACAAGTGAGCTTTAAGTGTCCACATATTTTTTTTCTTTATTCAGATCTGTCCTGGTGATTAGCTCTTCAAACCACTCAGTAGGAATGATGACCTAAGTCTTTTATATGAACACAGAATTCACACTGCTTAACCCCAGTGTGTTAAAATTTCTTAGCTTGGGCAGGGTTGCCTTGCTGTGGGCAGGGCTGCCACCCACCAGATCAGAGTGCTCAGGGCCCCATCCAACCTGGCCTTGAACACCTCCAGGGATGGAGCATCCACAGCTTCTCGGGGCAGCCTGTGCCTGTGCCTCAGTGCCCTCTGAGTAAAGAATTTCATCCTAATGCAGTACTCCAGATGAAGCCTCATAAGGACAGAGCAGAGAGGGACAATCCCTTCCCTCACCCTGCTGGCCACCCATCTTTTGACACAGCCCAGGATACCAGTGGCCTTCCAGGCTACAAGAGCACACTGCTGGCTCATGTCCTCCTTTTCATCCACTATGGCCACCAGATCCTTCTCCGCAGAGCTGCTCTCACTGAGTTCTTCTCCCAGTTTGTACCCATATCTGGGATTGCTCCAGCCCAGGTGTAACACTTGGCCTTGTTGAACCTTGTTTCGTTCATGTGGGCCTGTTTTTCAATACTGTCTAGGTCCCTTTGGATGACATTCCTTTCTTCTGCCACATGTCACCCATGTGCCATCCACATGCCAACCACTCAAGTGCTGTGGATGTGTCTTTCTGCAGTATGTTAATTTTTTTTTCTAATTAGGTGATATTCCATTCTTTAATTTCAAAGCCATTTGCCTGTGTATCTGTAAATCATTGTGTCACATTGAGGTTTTAGTTGGCATTGTGTTGTCCACAGGAAAAACCATACATAAACTACAGCTAGTGAAGGAAGAAAATCTACTTAGTAGTGATGGTTTTGTCCTCAATACACTATTCAATTGTATCTTCTTAATTATACAGCTTGTCCCATCTTGTGTTTATGAGATCTTCAGGATGGAAAGTATCAGGATCATGTCACTTTTGTGATACTAATTTGAGCCTTCCTGCTATGGATCTTCATCTCTTCAGCTGTAGGAAGTCTGATACAGACTTAAGGTCATTGATGGTTTGAACCAAGTAAGGAGTGATTATTCACTTTAGAGAGGAAAGAGATAAAGATATGCAATTTATTTAAATCAAAATCACTTTTTCCCCCCTTTCCAAGTAGTCTGGCTTATTTTTGCGCTAACCATAATTCTAATGGCTTACATCCCAGTACAAAATCACCAGTCTTTTAGAAGTGTCCAAGTACTTGATTATTTCAGCTTATGAAAAATATTCTTCCTTAGTACCCTTTCTTTTTCCTTCTGTGCAATTGTTCTTTGTTTTTTCAGTCAGTTTGTCAAGGCTTGCTGTTTCTTATGAGAACAAGTACTTGATGTGAAATCATAGGCATAACATGACCTGGAGAGAAATAGTTCTAACAAAGAGTTGAATCTTCAGTATTGAAGACATTGAAGTCTAAAGTATGCTGATTAAAGACAGCAGTATTGAGTTTTTGCCATTAGACTAGAAAGGCTGAATTGTTACTAAAAGCCATGGAGTGGGGGACTCTGGAATTTGTGGTGAAAGGAAATTGAAAAGAAACAGAACATTTGGATTCATGTTTCATGAAATAATGTGTGTGACAGAATAGGAAGGCAATCTGAGGGAAAATTGACATAATTTTTTCCTACAACTGAGAAAGGCCAGATAAATATATCAGTGTTAACAAATGAACTATTGTGCACTTAGAGAAAGAGATTCAGAACAATTTGTAAATACTAATTTACATTAGCCTTATAAACATGTTTTATAATGTACATTATGTTCATTTTTTTCTGTAGAATCTTTGAGACTGTACTAGTTGTAAAGCTTTCTTTGCCGTTTCTTTAGTTTAGTTCAAGCAGTTCTCTATTCACCTTAATTACAAAGCTATAAAATGAAAGGTTTTCCCTTGTATTTTGTTACAGCCACATGAGAAAGAGAGAAATAGTGTGGCATTAAGTTTTACAGATAGAAAAATACATCAGTGAAAGAAAAAAATATATGATGAGATTCTAAGAGTGTTAACTAATAAGAAAACCTACAAAAACAAAATTGCAAAGTAACTTTTCTTTTTCCCAAAAAAAAAAGAACAAAAATTCTTTAGAGATAATGATTGCAGAGTAATGGGACTCAGAAAAGTAAACAAGAACAAAATTGTGCTTTAGTATTTGGAATTAGTTCTCAAGTAAATCAAGTCACTGGAATATAAAATAACTGTGAAGTAATGGACACAGGATAAGCCACATTATTAAGTACAGCTACAAAAATAATTCCAGTTTAGCAGAAAGACAAAAATTGGGAAATGATCTCCCAGCATATGGCCTGATCCTTAAACTTTCTTATGAATAGTGCCTAAATCCCAGAACCCAAGTGTCAATAGTAGCAGTATCAGGATTTTAAACTTCATATTTTATCAGTAATGGTGGAAATTTGACGTTTTTTCAGTCTCAAAATGAGAAAAGTAGGCATTTTTTATTGATATACTTTAGTTCATGGCTTTATTAACAGTGTGTTTCAGAGAACTCAAGCATCGTGTTTACTTTAGGCACAGTATCATCAGTGGGTGTTCTCACTGAAGTTGCATACTTTTTAATGTCAGAAGTAGGGTTTGAGAAAGAAGAGGAAAAACGGAAAGGAGAATATATTCCTATGCTTGACTTATTGCTTAGTTATTCTGTAATGTAGTCCTTCCACACAGGTAATGCTTGGAGTCTTTTGACTTTTCTGTAGACCATAGGACGTTATTTACTTTGTTTTAGCTGTTATTTTTTATTTCTGATTAAAGTAAATGCCCATATTCAGATCAAATGTGAAGTATATAATGGAGTAATTGCTTAAAAATGAAGACTTCCAGGTAGGTAGGTGCATATCGGAACTCCTTGTTTGCTTGTATTCCCTGATAGGCAATAGCAACTTCTATGGACAAAAGGCATCAACATGATTCTCTTCCCTCTAATTAGACCCTGCAAAGCTTCTTATTTGCAAACTCTGTCTTCTCTGGCTTCTGCCTCTGTTTGCTCCAAGACATCCTACGGATAAACACTGTAAATATTTAGTTCATCGACCATTCAGATGGTGTGGTGCACCAATGCAGCTTGCACGACATAATGTTATTTATGTAATTAGCTTTATCCTGTTGGCTTTGGTGGCTATAAAGCAAAAATGTGGGCTACTTGCCCGTATGCTTTCTTTATTATCAAATCTGAACTCCAGTCCTGTACAATGCTTTGCTGGTACTGTTAAGCAGAGTGGAAATCTTAGAGGAGTGGAGAACTGAGATCTGAATGTTGCTGCAGAGAAGGAGTGAAGGAGGGGAGAAGCAAGAAGGAGCAGCAGAAAGTGAAAGTAGTAGAAGGGATGTGTTGCAAAAGTTTTTGACTTGTATCTTTTGTCAAGCAAATTCCATTGATCAAATTGATTTCCGTCTTGATCTGTGGGCATGATGAAAGCAATGCTTCTTTTTTTCTGTGTTCTGGATGAGCTGTTCTTGAACTTGTGGCTACAAAAGTCTCTGTCCAGTACATCCTTGTCATTAAGTACATATGCAGTATGCCTTTTCTCAAGAATGGAGCAATAAGGTTTATATAATTTTTAATTAATTTTGCGAGCCTTTTATAGTGTATTAATTAAATATTTGATGTGTATTAATGTATTAATACTTCATGTGTTGGTTATTGTATTAATTTTATAGCATATTAATAATTATAGTGTATTAATTAAATATTTGATGGCTGCTGTGTTCTTATAAACATTTTTGTTTTCCTTGTTCATGTACTTTTGTCCATAAACTGCTGATACTTACAGCCTCTCAGCCAAATTAATTCCTTAGAGGATACGTGTGTCTGCAGTATCCAAAGAGATAGATATCTCTAAATTATATCCATGAATTTCCTTTTAAAATTATGTTAAAGTTACCAAGAATGTTTCCTGAATAACTTGAAAGAAGTTGGAAGAAGAGCATAGGGAGTCTGTGCTGGGCACCGAGTTAACAGTTGTCCAAGCATATTAATGTGATTATTTCTACCTGTGTTTTCAAAACAATTCAAAATACGTAATTGACAACATAATCATTAACATACAGGCTTTGAAGATTTCATTGCAGAAAGGATTCACAATTACAAGTCACTGAATTAGAGATGAATCATAAGTACACTGTGAACAACCATTAAAGAACTAGAAATGTCAACATGAAAAATGTCTGAATAGCTTGGGAAATTTGACTGTTCCTTTTTTTAATTCTGTCTTATTATAAGACTTAAGAGAACAGATGAGAAGGACATCAAAAAACATTTCTTGGATTGTCTTTAACCGTAATGCTTTTGTTGATTCTGTTGATTCTGCTTACTGGACTGCACAACTTGTCAAATCATTTTGGGGCTGTATTTTCATCTTTTCAGCTAAAATATTCTCTGAGCTCAGTATTCATTTTGTTTTTGTTTTTGTTTTTTTTAACAGTAAAAAATTTTCCTTGCAGAGGACTTTTTCAACTAAAGGGTATGCTCAGTGTAATTCTGTGTTCTCATTTGAAAAGCACTCTCTCACCAAATCAGGGATTTACGTGTTGGTATGTCATGGCAACAGCACGTGAAAAAAGGAAAGCCTCACTTGTATTCACTGAGAACTTTCAGATAAATGTTCTGTCATTAATTGCAAGCTACTGAAGGTACACATTTCAATATTAAATCCAAGATACACCGATTACATTAAGTTGACTACAGATGAAACTGAACCTCTAACCTATCTGCGTAGCTTCGGTACTTCAATTATTTTGGGTGTATGCATTTTTTGTAAGTTAGTAAGCAAATTTCACAAACAAATTCTGGCTCTATGGAATATGAGCATTTTTTGGCTAAGTGCACAATGGTCTGGCTTTTCTTTACTCTCCTGGGAAGTGAAAAACCCATGGTGGAAAAGATTTTGTTGTAACATATTGGCCTATCAATAAATTGTTTTCTAGAGGACTCCATATCAAATTGTAATAAGCTACTTATTTGTCCACCAGTCTCTCTCTGATTTAAACCTCAATCTGACTTGAGTTTGTTTTGGGATAAAAAAATGCAGTGAAAGGACATAAATGACTCTTGCCCTCAATGAAAACTTTTCAGTCCAACATTTAATCATTTTTCCCCCCTTCTCCATGTCTTTGTTATAAATGAAATATTGCTTTGAAAGCACAACTGTTGAACACAGTTAATGTCAGAAATTGATATAAAAGACATAAAAGTTGCATAATTTCTACCCCAAATATGTAACAGGCAAAAAAAATGCAATCAAAAGAAAACAAAAATCATGAATAAATGCAGATTTATAGAACATTTTCCTTCACTTCATACTTGAACCATCATGTCCATCTTCTTTGCAGAAAATACATGTGAATATTTGTTCCGGAGGGATTGTACTGAGATGATGCTTTTTAATGGTTGTCTGCAACCTCAGAATGTTTGCAACCTGAATTCTTAACTTACACTCAGAATACTATTTTGTTCATTGTATGATATTATTTTGCTTTTCTTGTTTTGGTTGCTCTGCTGATGTCTTCAATATCTTTTACATTATTTTTCTTCTTTAAAGTTTCCAGCGTTTCTTCTTATATCTTTTGCTAACCCTCACACTGACCCCCCAACATTTAGCTTTGCATGATCTAATTATCCTTAAATTCCTGGGATTTCTTTTTTCTTCTTGATGGAAGTTTTAAGTTGCTTTAATGAGAATGATAGTCAGGATTTTATAGCTAATGCAGCATCACACCATGTTATGGTTAGAGCATATTTTGAAAGGAAGTCCGAAGATCTCCCTCCTTGCCCCAATAGTTCTGTTTCCCTCACATGGAAGAATAGCTCTCTTGCAGAAATAAATGCATTTACAGGTACCCGAGACGCCACGGTGGTTAATAGATCAGTTTTTTTAAAGATAGATAGCATATATTTGGAGAGCATGAGAATTGTACTCTGTCAGTAGATACAACTTCTTTATGAGAAGTTTTCTGTGTTACTGTAGTCCAGACCAAGGAATCCAACTAGGAAAATGTTTCTTAGATTTTATGAAAGTTAGAAGTTGAGTTCTGTTTCTTTGGAGAGTGTTAGAACAGACAGCTACATTGTTGTGTAATAGCTCGATACGATATTTCATTGCCTCATTCAGAAATGATGTTCTACATCAACTTGGGAATTCGAGGATAAAAGGAAAATTTGGATATAAATTATGGGGGAAAAGATGGAGAACTGAAGAAAAAGGGAAGTATTGAGCATTGCTGTATGTACAGCTGATTCTTTGTGGGAATAGATTTTGTGAGGGAAACACTTTGACTGCTCTGAGTGAATACAGTGTTGATTAGAAAGAAGTAGATGGCGGCTGATTGGAAGTGGACAGACTGAAAAAAATGTCCCCGTCAAGCTAATAGTCTCAGCCACATCTGTTGCTGTTTATTAGAAATTTTCTCATGAAAACTGGTTTGCAAGCTGGAGTTTGGAATAACTTTTCTTTACGTTGGACTCTGACATCCCTGCAAAAAGCAATTAAAACCATATGTATTACTTTTTTGGATGTGAACTTCCCTTTGTCCCACACAGACCTGGGAGCATTATGGGTAACACAAGAGCTGAATTATGAAAGTAGTTACAGAATGAAGTTATTTTTCCAATGCATTTTACAAAAATAATTTTTTCCCAGATGCATTTGCTTGAATACTTTTTGCGTTTTTTTTTCTTTAAATAAAACAAGAAAGAAAAAAAACAAAACAACGTGGAAGTCCTGGTAGCATACTTTGCCTTTGGCATTCCTAGGAGCAGTTACTGAGCTGAAGTCTTTTTAAGGCTTTTTAAATGCCAATCCTAAACAGCACATTCTGTTATTTAACACCTACTGAGCGATTAGGCAAATGTATACTGATTTGTGTGGCTATGAAAACCACATGACTGGAAGCCAATCATATTGATCACTTCAGCCAATTATAGTTGTACAACACATGTTTATCCCATTTTATTCACTAATATACAGTAAAGAAGGCTGGCAGCTAATCGTTGTTATACAATAAAAGCCTCATTACATACTGGTGTGATATCACTGCTGTGAGTGACAAGGCTTGTAACATATTTAACAATCTTTTCAGGAACACAACTCTGAGTTACTGAGACAAGAAAAAAATATTGGCACAATTAGCACTTGGTTGAGAAGTAGCACTTCCCAGCCAAATAAAATGTTTTAGATTAAAGTTTGGATTCAGCAATATATTTTTTAAAGGAGAACTGTTGACAAGGCTACAAGTATTTTGAAGGGCTATGCTCTGGGAAGGTTGATGTTGAAGTTATTTCTCCTTGAGATTTTCTTTTTCACTTGGTAGCCAACATATCTTAATGCTGAAGAAGAAAACTCCCATATACTGCTGCCTTCAGCCAGATGTTACCTAGACTTAGTTACCTAGACTTACCTGACTATACATGGGTTTCATTTCGTTTCAGGAGAGATACAAAACTAGCTCTTCTCTAAACAGGATTGCAAAGGAGGTAAACATACATACAAATAAATTTGGTTTGAGGCTTATCTAAAAGTGAAACACTGCCCACAGCCATAGGGTTTCTTCATTCAGTTGCCATTTTTGCTCTTTTCTTCTTCTGTAAGAGTATCTGTTTTATAAATCATTCTGTAGTGCTAAGATCTTTTGAGCTAGAGTGTTCAGAAAGAGAACCCTCCTTGAAAAGGTCAAGCTTGTTTACTGTAATTTAAAAGTTTTGTGTTTTTTTTTTTTACTTTAACTTCTGTATTCATCCTTCTTTCCAGTGCCACCAACTAACTTTGCTTCTGAGCTGATCAGCAAGAGTAATGTTAAAATTCACTTGGCTTAACCTCTTCACTGAGAAAATGGCCAGCAAAGCAAATATCCCAAGGCCTTTTCTGGGCCTGCATGCTTTATGCTGTTTGAAATAATACGTTTTAGTTATGCTTGCCAAACCATGGGTGGGACAGGGGGAGGGAATCACATGATCCTAATTTAGAGATAATATATCTGCAAAAGCTGATATCAAAAGAGTTGTTTAAAAATGTTAAATCAGTACTTTAGGTAGGGCTGAAAATAGCTGAAAAAATCAGCTTAAGCTTCTCTTTTTAACATATTTTCTTAATGCTCTGTGTATATGGAACATATTAGATCTATGTTATCCATCATTTCTCCGTTATGAAATCTCAGTTCATTAAGTCTTATCAGCAGCCTTTAGAACATAGTCTTCCTCTTTTTTTTAGTAGCTGGGGAGGTTATTCTTTATCAGCTGCTAGACCTTGCAGATGTTTCCCTTGTAGTCATACATAAAATGGCTGATATGGCATGAGTCTCTACATGACGAATAACCTTCAAATGCCAGAGTCCTATTTTAGATTTCCCTTTAATCTCATTCATATCTTTCTGTGATATGACAATACAGGGCTACAAAAATGATTGACTAATTAAAAATATTTTATTCAAGAATACTTACAGCATTTTAATAAAGAATGCACAAAAGTAGGTTTGATGGGATATGACTTGCTGTGTGGTAATGCACAAAAGGAGAGCAAAGCTATATAAGGAGCTGTAAAGAAATATTGTTTAGATCTTCTTGGTGGTATTAATGTCTTCAGTATTTAAAAGCAGAAAATACCAAGTTGAACTGATGTTCTAATGCAACCTGTGATCCAAGGTAAGAAGAATGGACTCCTTACATTGTTGAAGTTAGGAGTCTACTGGAGTTCCACGTTGTTTCAGCGCTTCAGTAGTGATTTTTCTACTGCCGTTAAATCACAATGCCACATATTTGGTGGCACAGAAGAATGACAGTATGAATATTCTAAAAGATATGAAGGAACTGCTTTCAGTTTCTTCAGAGGTCTTTCTGTAACAGAAGGAAGCAAAATTAGTGTATATTAATACTTCTGGATTGGTGAGTCAGATAGATTGTCTTTGCAACAAATAAATTTCCCTTCCTCGTGCCTTTTAAGACTCTTTTTCCTCTAGGTTGTGTATCCTCATTAGCAACACAGGTTTCACCGAGAAACTCCTAGCTTACTTAAGTTTTGTTGTGGTTGAGCAGATGTGAAGAACAGGAATGAGACAAGGATTGGACCATTTTGTTGTTCTCATTTGGATCTAGTTCAGGGTTTAATAGCTGCACTGACTTATTTGGTTAGAAAAAGAGAGAAAGAGTGATTTTTTTCATTAAAGCTTCAGATTAAATCTGAAAGAAGTTCCTGTCTTTCAAGTGTCTGATGCTGTATTTTCTTACCAAGCTGCAACTGTTTTCTCAGTGGATGGGATTGCCTAGGCCATGTAAGCAGCCACCTACATTTGAACACTTGCTGGAAGAGTGGATGGAATCTGACCACCCTCAAGCTTTGTTAGAGAGTAGGAATTGGCGTCTGAGAAATCCTGAATTCCTGACACCAAGGAGCAAAGCCGCTGCTGACCTCTAGAAATAGTTTTAAAACTTGAACTTATGTAAGATGCTAAGCAGAATACTGCTAGCTAAAATAAAAGGAAGATGAAGGCAGCTGCTGCGCTGAGGCTTGCACCACAGACTGACTCATTCCTGGAAAGGAACTATCAAGAGGCTGGTGCCAGCATCAGCTCAGGAAGCAAAGTAGCATGCAAAAGTTGGGAGCTGTGAGAATGCATATGAGTGTATGGTTTTTGGAACTTGATCCAAGAAAGCACAGCAAAGAAATCTAGAGAACTGCAGAAAGCAAGCTAGCCCAGAGATGTCTGAGTTCCCTACAGAAAAAGGAGATCAGGAGCCACAACTGTTGGGAAGGCTTCCAGGAGGGAAAAGGATTTTGCCAAAAGCCAGAAAGGCTTTTTTTCCAGTGAACTAAACAGCCAAGCACTGGCAAGCTGATCCAGGATGTGCCAGATCCTGAGGCAGACGCAAAATAAAAATCAGTTGTGATTCACTTTTCTTTCATTTTGTGTTCTATTTTCCTTTTGCTTTTTTAAACTGAAAAAAAGTGCAGTCATTACTTCTTATTTAATGGAGGGGCTGAGGTTACATTTTAATGTATAAGAACATTCACCTATAAGTTTTGCTGCAGAGAAGTGCGTAGTATGGAAATTCCTAATGCTTTCTATATGTATGAACATGCAGTAATGAAACTAACAAAAAAAATTGGAGGCAATCTTTTTCCTTTTCTTTGAATAAATTGTAGCAAGTGTTACAAAAGTTTTCGAAGGTAGCTGCCAAACTAACTGGGTATTCTTGGCATTTCTATCCAGCTTTCTGTTCCTTGTTATGTTCATTTGTGTATCAGATTGCGTACTGTAGTGGATATTTGACTGGTGTCTGATCAATGAAAAGTAAAAACTAAAAGTCACACTCTGATTCTGAAGTCCAGAACACCTCTGGTTTGACAAATGCTGCCAAATAGTATTTACATATTTTTGAAAGTTAAAAAAATATATCTTTCTTAAAAATAAGTTCAGTGACTGACAGTTTGTTGATCTCATTCTTATTTTAAGACACAAATAAGTCACATTTATTCTAGTAAATTAAAAGAACAGGCACATGTATACTAAATTAGAATTGAAATTAGAAAAGAAAAATGAATATGCCAGCAAGACATAATTAGGACATAATTCTAAACCTAAACACTGAGCAAGTCTGGATACTAGCAATCTTTCTCAACACGGAGCACTGATAGCATCATTGAAGCATGCACACTGAGATCAATTTCTTAGATCAACCTATTTCTTTGGTTACTGGCTTCTGATTATATTCCTGATACACCAGATAATCACTGATAGCAAAAAAAGCCTTAGGAATTCATCTACACTCTACTTCTGTCGCTGCAAATTTGGTGATATCACTAAATATATTCTGAGTGTTGTGGAAAACAACTGAAATGTTAGTAGAGTCATCCTTGCTGGAGTTACTTTTGATATTTACATTTCATGTCTTCATTGTCTGGCTTCAGTTGACATTGCCTCTCCCTTGCTAAGTAAATAGAAGATCTAGTGCACACCTGGGATGTGGCATTTTATTTACTAGGCAAAGAACTTCTTCGGTTGCCTTCTCAACTGAATTGCTTTAAACATCATGTTAAAGGAAACATTCATTGTACAAACTTGTAATAAGCCTTCAGTCTTCATTGTGCCCCCAGCATTTGAGAAGGATCTACCATGATGCAGTAGGAAAAGCTGGTAAGAATGAGAACGGTGGTTCAAACATGTATGGACATTGACCTTATTCAGTTGCACTCAGTTTTAGGAGACCCTGCCTTAACAACTGTTTAACTGATTCATTCAAATGAAGATAAATATTGTACATTCTACCAAATATAAATTGTACCAGCAAAAAACACATGGGCCATTTTAATTTTGAAGAGAGCTAAGCAGTGCTACAAAACTTGAGGAGCGAGCAAAAAACTTTTCAGTTTATATTGCTTATCCAGATTATAGCAACTGTGCTGGTAATCACCAAGTTTGTACCACACTTAAGCTATTTGTTTTCAGTATGCGAAGCTGTTGTAATATTCTAGGATATTTTTGCTTAACTGTACATCTTGATATCGTTTATTTTCAGTTTATGATCTGAGGATGTATGCTTTCCAATGCCTTTACTGGAACAGACTGCCCAGGGAGTTGGTGGAGTCACCATCCTGGGAAATGTTCAGGAAACTTGTAGGTGTGGCATTGAGGGACATGTTTTAGTGGGCATGGTGGCGATGGGTTGGTTGTTGGACTAGATTTTTTTAGTGGTCTTACTAACCTTAATGATTCTGTGATTCAGTATTTTTCAACTTTGCCTACATCTCTTTGACAGGGTTGATTAAGTGCAAATTAAGTCTTGCTCCATTCAAAAAGGAGGCTAGCTGCTAGATTTGGAAAAAGGGGCAGTTGTTAAAAATTCAATTGCTGCTTTTTTTTCTTTGTTACTACGACTAGATCCAATTGTTCTGCTGAGGGTTTTTATTTTATGATTTATTTTTATGAATGCCTAACAGTATGGTCAGCACACTGCGTAATTGTTTGAATATTTCTAAATATAGCTGCATTTTTTATCATTTTGCTGTATTTGCCATAGAAGCTGCTAAGATAACCCTTTTACCTCTGGAATTGGTATGAAAACAGCAACTAGCGGTCTCTTGCTGAAATATTTAAACAATGCAAGTTCCATATTAGAAGCTTCTCATGAGGAATACTGAGGAGAAAATGCAGCTCCTGTGGCTACTGGAGACAATGTCAAGCCATAGATAAACTAATATTTGGAATAGATTCTTGAATACGTCTTTTTTTGGGTTAACTTAAGGGCCCTTGCTTGGTGGTCTTGAGCTTTCTGCAGAAGATGAGAGAGGAAATGCAGGGCATAAAATGTGAGCATTCTGTGGCATCTGGACTATCTTCTGCAATAGCGGAGGAGAGGAGGATGGGACTAGATTCTGTTGCCCCTCAGGATCCGTCAGAGCTCTATGTTTTTGTGTTACTAGGAGGACACATACCATGTTATCAGTTCCAGATGGCTTTTGAAGTTGGATATAACAAAGCATTTGCTAAATGGCTCTCATATTGGTCTAAGAGGCACCAAACCTGTGTACTTTGTCAGAAGCAATGAAGAGCTCATCTCTTTAGTATATAGTATAGGACTATTTTGTGGTGATACTTGTTTCTAAACGTCTCTGAGTTCCAGTTCATTTTGTTACGTTGATTATGGTATATATTTTGTCAGTGGTAGAGTTTGAATTACAGAGATATGTTCATATATGGAATGGAGAAGATTGAAGTATGTAGAATTTATACAAGTGCAGCCCGAGAAAGGAGAGGTGTGAGCAGACATGGATAAGTTATACCAATATATTCAGAGAAAGAAATCTTGACTGTACTAGAATCAGAGATAAAACTTACATTTACTTCAGTGGGCAAGAATTTGACATGGAGAAAATAGGAAACATACCTTATATAAACTGAAGTCAAGATGTATGTCCTCTGCCCCACAGAAAGAGGATATTTAAAATATTTATGTAAATATTTTAAAGGCTTGCCAGTTCAGCTTTTTAAAACGAACCTGTATGCATGTTGCCCTTATGTTTGTTTGTTTCATGGAAAGCTCATGCAGCTGTTTTTCATAACTGTGTTCACATCTGCTCTTGCTATGTCATTTTTAGCCTGGTTTCTGAAGGAAATGAGGTTTATATGATTACAGTTTGTGTGCCTGGGTGTGCATGCACACGTGCATCCACATGCGTGTGAGAGTTTTCCCACAACTACATATTTTTTAACTTGCTGGCCAATCTCAGCCAAATCTGGTGGGGTGAGGGAAGGCCAGTTTCTCAGATACTCTTTTCTGAGAATTTCCTGTCATATAGGTAGCTAGGTAACAACGCCAGAGAGCAGGAGACCTTGGAGGAAGTATTATGAGACACCAGAGGAAAGAGCTGTTGTAAATGACCTAACTTGTGAAAAAAAGCTTAAATTTAAGTTGCCACCTTCTTTAGCACTAGATTAACCAGTTATGAGATGGAAATCCACAAGAAATCAGAGTTCACTAATTTTGCTATTCGTAAAAGTAGATATAGCAAGTTGACTTTTTGCTTAAAAAAAGTCTTGTAATTTTTCAGTAGTAACAATTGCAGGCTATTTTATATGAGAGGAAATTTTAAATTTAAGAGAGAAACAAAGCACAAAGGAGTGGTAGTAGGTTTTATTGGGATGGGTTTTTGATGGTATTGTGTGTAGAAGCCATAAGTTACTTCTGCAGCTCATCTAAAGGAAAGGTAAATAAAGCCTTTATGTTACACCAAAACACCATGAATTCTTTATGTACCACATAACTTGCATGGAGGGAAAAAATCTAGCTTCATAAAACTCTCTTGAATTATTTCTCAGCTGCAGTGATATTATTCCTCGTTTTTTTTGTTGTTTGACTGAATTCCCCTCATACAACAAGTCTACCTGTGTGGAACTAGAAAAGAAATTAACATAATAAACAACAAATTGTAGAAACCTTTCAAAATTGTCTCACATAGCTTTTCCATACACTTTCTGTTTGTAAAATGTGTTTGCTGTGTATACAGGTATGTACTGGGCTGGGTGTATCCATATAAATATACATGCAGAGTGAGTAACCCAGACTGGAGCCAAGATCCCTCTTAGTGGAAAGGGAATTTGTAGCTCACTAAATGCTAGAAACCCTCTGTTTCCACCCCTAATGGACTGTGAAATATTATACCTTAAACCTGTCACTGTTCCAGGACTGAATATTGCTTTTCCTGTGCCTTAGGGAAGTGTAATTTAGAGTGTATGAGGGTATTTTGGGGATAAAGATGTAAATGGAAATTCCACAATGGAGAGAAAGAAAGGAATTGTTTTCTGGTGAAAGGGAGAAGGGGGACTTTTTAATTTTTATTTTTAAGAAGTGATTGAAGATGATCAAATGCTTGAATGTTAGAAATGGACCTCAGGGAAAATGGATTAATGAGCACAGAAGTACAGAACAGGTGAGTGGTCAACATGAGGAATAAACTTACCATACAGTTACAGTCTACATTACATGGTTTTTAGTTGAAATTAATTTGAAATATATTTGTCTTTAAAGGAATAAAATATAAATGCAGGCCCTTTAGGGCAGAGATAATGCCTTATTTTATTTTATTTTATTTTATTTTATTTTATTTTATTTTATTTTATTTTATTTTATGGCTTACTTTTATCTGGGACATCACTGGTTCTACCAGGCAAACTATTAAAATGTTTTTTTTTCTTTGCAATTAAAGTGATTAATGTAGCCACAACACAACACAAAAATGTTTTTCTTTTGATATTAAGTATTATGCACATAGAGTGTTTCTCAGAAGAGGGTTTCACATATGTGCTGTAATGCAGAAATATTCTTTTAAAGGTAAGGACAAATGTCACCTCAAAACATGCAAGTTGAAGATAACTGCAGTCCATCATTAGAATATAATTCAACTAATGGGTAAGAGAGAATAGTAACAGTCCTGCATCCCTCATTTATCTCAACATCAGCAAATGAACACTTCATTTGATATCTTGACATTTCTTTTTTTTTATATATTTGGCTGCTAATATTCAGGAAGACACAATGCAGTTTCTTTGAACTCTGTTGCTGAACATCTGTAACAGTTTACTTGGCACATGGTAACAATTTTGAGCTGTGTGTATGGCAAAGATGTGTATATATCACTGTACAGAAGTTAAACTAGTGAATCTATCACATTTGCTTAAAACATTTCATTTATCCGGGCTTTATATAACAGTATATCAAGTTAAAAGTCTTACATTGCAAAGGGTTAGAGTTTATGCTTAAACATAATTTTGAATGTAATGCCCAATGAAATCAGAGCTACCTTACCTCTAGAGCTAGTATTTTTGATAAAGATTTACATATACATATATCTGATGCACTGAGAAGCAGTTTACTTCTATTTTAAGTGTAATCTCCAACAAAACCATTTGGAATTCAGTTCCTGTTTTAGGGGACATCGCATAAAATCCTTAGGCTCTGAGCAGGTACAAGAGACTTTTGTATGGTGGTTTGTAGATTCAGAACCTTTTTTCTTTTATTTTTGTTGTTCATTTATTTTAAAATCTAGGAAATAAACATTTTAATTTGCGTGGTATTTTGATATGTAGTGTAGAGAGAGGACTGTTAGCTTTACTGCAGCTGAGTTCCTTGATAGACCACAGGTTACTATCCTATAGTTGCTTCTTGGCGACTGCCTCCACTTACAGACCAACAGAAGACACTGAAAAAAAATTGCAAGTGGAGGTTGTGAAAGCAACCATGGGCAAGGTCAGAGGGTGGAGCACCGGCAGAGGACAGGGGCGAAACTCCTCCATTGTCAGAGGCTTGGTTAAGTGTTTGGTGATGCACCTTCATTTGATCCAGGATGAAGCTTCAGTTTTGAATTTTGTACCTTTTGTTGACTAACCCACTAGCAAATCAGTCTACCCTCTTTAAAGCAAGTGTTTATTTCCTCTCATCAGGCATTTGTTAAGTGATATTTTGGGCTTCAATATATTCTACAAATGTGGCACTAAAATGTTGGCTGCTTACAGAAAGTTGCTTAGATTGTAGTGACATGTCCATGAATGAATGCAAAGTGCACTGTGTTGTATTTCTGTCAGTGTTTACAGAAATAGCTGCATTTTGCAATAACTCATTATGCAGATTCGTGTTCCATGTTAGAAAATCTGCAAGGAGTTTACTGAGAGATATTTGCCTTTTTAATTCCATACCAGAATCATCAGAAAATATTGTCCTTAAACTGAGTGTGAAAAGCAACACTTCTTGTACTTCTGCCCAGTGGGAAGCGTGTAGTGCAGCTCCTTGATGTTGATGTTCTGAGAGTCCAGTATTTGCATTAGGAAATACTTCATATCTCCTGGTGGGAATAATTACACTGGATTCCTGTGGTGTGAATAGATGGCATGGATTTTATAGTGCTCCATTTTTTCATGTGTAATTGAACAGCTTTGTAGTAAGTGAGCAAAGGTTAGATGTGTGCAGGTTGATTTTGATTAGAGGAAACACCAATTCCTTCTGCTTTGTCCAAGATATCTGAAGCCTTTTTGAAAGGAGCATGCTAATGTACTGCTCCAGCACTACACCAGCATTGGGTTATTTTCATTTTTAACCTGCCTCAGATACTAGATGTCTGGGTAACACACAGGTAACAACAGCTGCAGTTAAGAAGAACTTTGAGAGAATCTCACAATGTACTCACAAAAAAATCTTCAGAGCAGGCAGTGTTTGCTTTTAGATGATCATCTGATTTACTGTAAAGCATAGCTGAAAATTTCCAGTGAGCAAATGAGCTAAGTGTCCTTTGGACAAAGCGGTTTAGCAGGTCTGCTGTTATTTTAAAGTGATGTTGGTATTACATTATGCAACAAATGTTGTTGATATCTCTAAAATAACCTTTGAGGACCTCCAGCTCCCCGTGCAGTGATCTCATCTCTAGTGCTAACTGTGCCAAGCAGTCTTGTGTTCCGGGTCATCTACCGCTCATGCTGCTCATTGCCAAAAGAGGTGGACTTTTGGTTTGGTTTGGTTTGTTCTTAGAAAACCTAGTGTAACTGGACAGTGCCATTTCTGTCAATGAAAAGTAAGACTGAACATTTGAAATATCAGTTTGGAAGAGTTTGTATGTCTTCATTCTGCTTTCACTCTTAAAATGTTGTACACCAGGCCTGATTTATCTCAGCATTGTGACACTGCTTGTAACACAGTATGTCTCTTCTTTATTTTGAAGAAACTGAGCTGTGTAGAAAACTATGGGAGGCCAGTGGCTGTAAAACTCTTTACCAAAAATGTGTTCAATGTACAACAAGTGTAAGCATCGTGAAAAAGTCATGTCAAGGCTAGTTGAGAAAATGGTCTTCAGCAGTGCAGCTCTGCATTGACTTGTGTGGGAAGGTTGAATAGATGTCTTCCATGTCTTGCTAGCACAGGTATGAGCACCCTTCCTTACTCTCTCCACAAGCCCTCAGCATGTCTGGGCAAGAACTGGGCAGCATTGAGCACCTGTGGGCCAGAGCAGGAGCCTGGTTTGTGGGCCCTTGGCAGGGTGGCACTGCAGTGAAGCAGGGCCATAGCTCAGGTGGGAGTCAAGCAGAGAGCCTCAGTGGAGGGCCAGGGGTGGGCCCTAGTGCTGCCTTGAGAACTCTGCGCATAGCCCCAGTGGGACGAGGCTGCCTTTGACTGCACAGACCTGCTGGCCCTGAGGCCCTGCTGCCAAACAGCTGATAGGGGAATGCATACCAGGCACCTAGAGCATCCTCTGAGCATGTTCAGATGTACAGACTGTGTTCTGAATTGAGCAGGGATAGCAACTAGACAGAAGAAGTCCAGGGAGCAATAAGTTAGTGATTTAGCCAAATTACATTTGTGATGAAAGATACATTCAATAAGATTGGCTTTTGCCTTCTTAGAGCCACAATCAGGTCAAGATATCAGCAGTAGAGCACAGGACACATTATGTATTGTTTACTGTCTGAGTCACAAAACTAGGGAAATGGAAAAAGCTTTTTTGTTGTTGTTCTCCCTTAAATAAAAGTAGGAAAACCTTTAAAAGCATAACAAACATATCATGATTATCATCTTGTTACATTAGGCTTATTTACCCTAATTTGATTTTATGAGTGATAGCCTTAGTGACATCACGACATTTCTACTGGCAGAAAAAATAAGGTGTAGTAATACACTGAATCTTTCAGTGGTTCTTGTGCTGTTTTCATAGTGAATAGTAATAGAGTTTTTATTCAAGAATTCCAGGCATAGCTTTTGAAGGCTTTGGGGGGGGATCACTATTTTCATTTTGCTTGGAAACTGAAGCACAGAGAGGTGGGGTAGGTTGCTTAGGGTTTCAAAAATGCTGAGTCAAAACAGCCAGACCTCCTTACTTCCAGTCCAGTGCCTGTACGCGTACAATCTATTGCCACCCTAGAACTGCTACACAGGAAACTGGAAATGAAATCTTTTGTTTGATGTGGAGCACTCCAAGCCCTGGGAGATTTGAATACTAATCTTTCATGTGACAGCACTCAAGTATCAAGCTTACAGATACTAGGGTGATGAGTGTGTTGTAAGTGTTTGGGTAGATAAAAAAATAAACTGTTAAAATGGCTCAATATTTTATTCTCAAACAAAAATCTCAACTAGACAAGATATGACCAGTGCTAAGAACAGCTCTGAAAGAATGTCAAGATAGTGTTACTATCAACATGAATGTCTGTGATGATATAAAACAACTAAGCTGAGAAACAGTTTTTATTCGCTCTAGCCCCTGGGGACACACTGACTAGTGATGACTTGTCTAGCTCAGCTTTGTGTGGTCTAATTCACTTTATTTGCCAAGATCAGTCAACACTCATTAGAAGTAAACTTCAGCTAGTTCAGATTCAGTAAAGAAGTTTATTAGTTTAGGTGAAATAGTCTTAAGTCCTTAGCCTCACCCAGATGACACAGTTATCTGGGTGTAACAAGGAGTGGGACTATTAATAAATGCTTTTAGTTTCTTAGTGTCACTGAAATGGATTCCAGTTTCATAAATAACCTTGTCTTTTCTTGCACAGAGATTCTGCTGTTACAGACACAAGATTCGCTCATTTTATCGAGGTGTGAGTTTTTTCAGTTCAGTTACCCAATCACATGACTGTAACTATCTAGGACAAACCTAAATGTAGACTAGAGTCTGAGTTTTTATTACTTATTCCACACTAGAACTAATAAATTGAATTAATTTTTAGAATAGAGATGATCTATTTAGTGATAGTCAAGAATGTAAGCACAAAGCTCTTGTTGATTGTGCTCAACGCATACTGCACTCGTTATGTATATGAATGTGCTAAACCATGTTATGCATATGAAAGTACTTGAGCTACCACTGTCTTTCAGGAAGCTGTTCTTAACCACTTCAGAATCATAATAGCCTAACATGGATGAAAACAAAAAAGAGAAGAGTTGTCTTCTTTTGTGGAGATTGTTTCATGTAATGCTTCAACGTTTAATACTAGCCACTAGTGAATCCCTCATATAAAATAATAGTTTTTCGGTTAGGAATGGAATTTCATTCAAGCTTTTGACTTTGCTTTATTGGGTTACATTTGGTGGTTGGCATTACTTTAACGTTAGTTCTCTTCCCCATACTTTTCTTTAAGAAATGCATTCAACAGTGTCTTGTGATCAGTGAGCTTCTAACGGTCTTACAGAACTTCAGCCTCAACTGTAGGAGGAGTCACGGTAGTTTGCTGAAAATATTTGAAGGTAGATTACATAGGAGCTGGCCTGTGCTTGAGTCTTAAAATTATTGGGAAGAAAACAAGCAAACAAAAAGTGACAAAAAAGAAAAGAAATAACAAAGCATGCTTGGGAGAATGTTCATGTATTAGTGCCATTATATCTGTTGTGATCCCAAGGCCTCCTCTGAAATTGGAAGGACAAAAACTCCTGTTGAGGCCTAGGGATGTATCAAGACTTTCAGTGGATTGCTTGCTATTTTGAAACTACTGCTTGAGACAGAGGAGTTCTGAAGAGAAGTTTGGAGACTGAGTGATTACTATGACAATTTTGCATGCTCTTGTCCAGAGTGCCCATCATCAGAGTCTGAGTATGCTTGAATGTAATCCAGCTCCAGGAATGCATGGAACTGCATCCTCCTTTCTTCCTATGACTTCTTTCAGGTGTTTCTGAACTTCAATTACCTGACTTGAATTTGAGTTAACATAATTACTTACAATTTTAAAATAGAACAATAGTTAAAGTTCATATAATATCAACAGAGCTATAAGGAGCTATTTAAAGGATGTAAATTTAATTTGCCCTTACATAAAATGGTAGCTTAGAATCAGATATGATGACAGCCTCATTATCCAATAAAAATCAGTGATGTAAAGTCCTCATATATTTTACCCTGGAAATCTGACAGCCATTTACTGATGATGTGAGAACAAATGAAAAGATGAGATTCAATTATGGTACTTTCTATTTAAATCATCATCTTTTATTGACCTTGTGTTCCCATTAGAACAGATGACTGGAAATTATCAGATCCATATTGCATAAATATTTACAGTGCTTTTTATCTTAAAAGCAGACAATAGGGAATTTCACGTGTACAGTTTCAGTATGATTTAATTTTTTTTTAATGACTGTTTTATACGTTTTCATTTCAGAATTAAATGTGAGTATAACAAATACAGTGGAACTGTATGTTGTTAATACTGTCTCAGGTCAACCCATTGCTACTGTGGTCAAGGAAAATGTGTCTGTCTTTTTGGTAAAAATACCACTTGAGGTGCAGAAAGATGCAAATAAGTTGCATGGACTTCTGGCAGCATGGAGAGGATGGAAGATTTTTCATTAACATAAAGCCATTTTAGTTTCTGAAGGGCTCAGTGATCTAAATCCTCTCAGTATTTATCTGTGTTTAGATTTAGGTCATGTTTTACATCTATTTGAGGTTTTCAGAGTGCTTTCATATTCCTAATGGTTTATGACCTTTAGCTGTGTGGTAAGCTGTGTGTTTTTGCAGACAGGAAACTTGGACTAGAGAAAGTACAGAGATGTTTACACTGCAGAGGCTGCCACCATGCTTCTGTTCCCAGATCTGTACTCAGACATGGAGGTTTGTTAACTCAGGTGCGGGGCTACGTGACTATGCTGATTGCAGACCTGCACTGGGATCCCCACATCACCTGTACTGCACTGTGTGGACGTAGTAACTTGACTGTAGCTTTGGAGTTGGCAGGAGGTAGGTAGACCCGGACTGGTCCAAGCACTCCATTCTCTCAGAGCAAATACTTGAAAGTGTAAAGGATGACAGGCAGACAGATTTTTTAGTCATCAACTGAGGCTGCATGTGTTAGGCCATTGCACAGAAATGAAATGGCTCTTCTGACTCATTGTCACTTTCATATATGAGAGAAGGTCAGCAATATTGCTTAAATGCTTAGGCAGTCAGCACTTGTCTCTGGCTTGTGCCTACCTCACCAGAATGTGGAATGTGGCTATTCTTCACATGTAGATTCTTGCACCCTTCAAAAGAGCAACACTTTATGCATATCAGATAGCTGCTAACCTTTGTCCTTCTCCTTCCCAAACACAAATGTCAATCCTGATGAGATAGGAAACAACGCAGTGAAGATCTCTCTCAGTTTTTTCCCGTTCCTGGATATGCTGGTGGAAGATCTTCAGCCCAGATACTTCTCAGTGGAGAAGTCCCTTTCTCAGAAGGCAATTTACTCTTCACTGCAGTGTGTTCTTTCAAGTCAACACAAGTTCTGTTCCAAGCCCATCTTTTCCAATATAGTTAAGTTACTTATCTTTTCCAATATACTGTTACTTATTTTGATAGAAATTATTGTTCTTCCTTATAAAAAGGGACTCTGCAGTGTTCTAGCTTCAAATTGCTTTGCTTTTAAGCTCTCCATTTCTTTTTTCTGATTCTACGTCTCCTTTTCCTGTTGTATCTCCCTTTAGGTTAGACTAATCTTGGTCATTCTGTAGTGAACTCAGTGCTGTAATTGATGGCTGGCACTGATGCATGTCATTGCAAACTAATTACTAGTGATTGTTTGTTTGGGGAATAAGCTGGATGTTAAGAACTTCAGCTAGCAGCTAACAATGCTCAATAATATTTTTTGGATACAGTGTAAAATGATCAATTGTAAGAATAAAAAAAATCCCACAACGTGGTTAACCTTCCTGGGCAAGCTTACAAAGGAGAAGAGCCCCTAGAATTATACAAAACAGTGTTTATCAGTGGGGTGAGCAGAACAAGGCAGAAGGACAGTAGGGTGTTGCGAGATTTGGAAAATGGATTTTGTGGACTGCTCCTTCTTTGGGCATGGTTCTCAGACATTCTTTGGTGAATACATAGGACATTACTCACGGTGACCTACCTTCAACCCCTTCAAGTGTGATCTGTGGTCCCATCAATGGGGACCAGTAAGTGTAGCAGCAATAATGGTTGCACACCAAACTTTTTTTATCCTGTCAGTGCTGAGATCGCTTGCTTTTGTCTTTGCATACAAATATAAAAGGTTTTGTCCAGCATATCCATCTTGCTTTGAAAACCTCTTCAACAGTTTAAACTTCATAAATAGAGTGTACATTCTTACAGTTTGCAAACATTGATCATTTGTTTTTTACATGTTGATGCTTTATTAATACGTCCTCTCCCTTAAAATCTAGTCTCTTTCTGTACCATCAACAGAATGTAATCTTCTGTTAGAAAAACCTGTTGAAAATTCCCATTACATTTGTTTATATGTATCTGGATGTGTATAAAACAGTGCCTTTTAAATAGAAATGATTATGAAGCAGGAATCTTTGTTTTCTTTCATGTTGTTTGGTCAACTGAAAAAGAACATCTGTACCGTCATCCTCATTGCAATTTTCCACCCTAGCAATTACCCACGTGAGCAAAGATCATGTGCTGTTTTAGAGAGCTAGATATAATTGTGCAGGTTTTCTGTTGATCTGGGTAATTTAGTGGAAAAACTCTGATTAGACTAAGCCTGCCAAAGGGTAGTAAGGGACACATTAAATGGTTTACCTGTAATTTAGCTTTCTTTTAGGCTAGGTACAAATTGACATTTTCATGTACATAGAAAGACATTAGAAAAAGATGTATTATTCATGGATACTTCTTCTTAATGGAAGCTAAAACTTTTTTAATGCATTCTCACTAGGGCAAATAAGTCCAGTATTTCTTATATGTCAAATGTATTTCAATATTAAAAATCCGTTCCTTTTTTCTGCATTTAGCAACATATTTTTTAAAAAATAGATTCAGTGTTGTAAGTTGTTTCTAAAATGCATTATCTAGTTAGCAACTGAATAAAATATTTATTTGACATGCTGACATAAAGATGCACTATTACTGCAGCATAATTCTTTTTACAGAGGTTAGAGAGTGAGGTCAAACTCAAATTTCCATTCATTCATAGCCACAAAAAAAGGTTACTGGAAGGTCACCTCTTCTGAATGAATAGAGCAGCAGTTAATGCTAGAGAACAATGAAAACTGTTCTGTTGAATCTTTTATCTTTATTTTAAGTGTTTGTTCTTAGTGTCACTGCAGAGAATTACAGCAATTGTTGAATCGTATTATTTTGAGGATTGCAACCTACGGTAAAGGATCAAATCCAAGCAACATGGCAGTCACTGTGAGGATTAGTACTTGAAAGGGTACTGGTAGGGCCTGATTCTATTAGGTGCTTTGCCTGTCATTTTGCAAGACCTTTGAGACAAGTATGTCTGGCTCATCAGCTGCAGTTATTTGTAAAGCTAGAGATGCTCCCACCATCAAAAACTGTGAATCCATTTTTAAAAAATCTTGTAGTTCACTGTGATGTGTCTGACATTCCAGCCCTTATCCATAAAATGATTGTGGAAAGCAGCCTGTCCTGGCTTCAACAGAACTTCTAAGTGCAAGGATCCGAAGCCCCTGACTTGGCTGGGAAAATGTGCTAATAGAAGAGATCAAGCTCAGATGCTATTAGGAATAATAACTGGGAGCAAAAATACGAAGTAAGAGCACACCACATATACCCTTCCTTCATCCCTGACGCTTTTGGCAGTGGACATAAAGTACATGTTACTAGTTTGGACACTTCCCTTTATCCTTTTGGAATTCGCTTTTCTACAAAATCCCTCTTTTCAGATGATTTGAGCAAAAAAACCAATTCTCCTGAAAAGATAGAGCACAGAAGTGACCCGAAGTGGATGCTACAATTTGCTCACCTTGTGTGCATCATGACATATTTTCAGCAGTGCTGAGTTAATCCACCCATCTTTCTTTCCATCCCTCAGCCTCCCTCTGCACTGCATGTTCTCTGTTCTCAGACATTTACTCAGAAAGTTTTTTTGTTTTATGTTTCTTGGTAATGATGCTTTGAATTACAACTTTCTTACTTTGGACCATATTATTTTTTTTTCATGGCACGTTGCGTAGCCAGTCTTGTTGTACTTGAGAACATCAGTGGTTTGATATTTTACATTTCATACTGCAATCACTCTGAGCTATAATAACCAGGCAGAATTACAAGTCAGAAGAGAATAGTGTGCCATCATTACTTACTTAAATTCATATCTGAAAATTCTGCTGACATTACTAAATACATAATTCAATTTAGGAAGTGTGTGCTGTGTAGTCTGACTTTTGGCCTTTTATTTTCTTTCCTCAATATCATTGTCTATTGTTATTAAAATTTTAGGGACCTGATTTTCAGAGACGCTCCTCAGCCTGAGTTTCAATAGTTCAGTGATGAATAGGCCTGAAAATCAGAATATTTATGTGCATTCTGTTGGGCATTGGCCTTCTGTAAGAGACGTGATTTTTTTTTTTTTTTCCACATACAGTCTTGCAGCAATGCCTGTGAAACAGATTTTGCTGAATTACTGAACTGTTCAAAACCCAGTATGGTTTCTGTAATCTAAACGTACATAGTGATGCATATTTCTTGCTGGGTTGCTTTATTCCTTCTGTTGTAGAAGACAGTGATAAACCTTGTGTTTTTCCATTTCAAGGAATGCTTTCATAGTTGCTGAGTGTTGCACTGGTGTTTCCATTGTGTCCTTCTTAATGATATTTAGTGGGGGGGTTTTCCTGACTACCACCATTTAATTTATTGCTAGTGTATATGTATGCATGTCTAGCTCAGATTTCATTTCCTAGGTAGTCATTTGCACTTGAGGCACTTAATTTCATTTGCTGTTGTGCTGTATATTTTATGGTTTCTGATTGGCTTTTCCCTGAACTCAACGCTGCCAGCATGAAATAATTGGTATGGGAAAAGACTGTGCACATGGATTATGTATAAAGAGACCTAATTGATTAACTTCGCAAAAAATTCAAATTCTGGTTTGTGTAGGTTGGCCCCAGTTCAGTCACTGATAGCAGGTTTTTATCAATGGCTCAGCACGTAGCAAAAATACTCTCTCTTTTTTCATGAGAGTGGATCCTCAGTCTTCGTGGGTACACACCTGCAAGACTTCACATTGTATGTAGGTTGCTCTGAGAGTAATGTCTTCTGCTGATTTCCATGGAAACTACAAGAAAGAGCACAATAATACTATTTGGTAGTTCCGAATTTGCTCTATAAAACACTAGTTTTCAACATAGTCATCACCATTAGCTATGCATTTTCACCAGTGATGAAAAATCTGTATGAGCGGAGGGGACCGCTGTCGCTGTCGCTGTCGCCACTGCTGAAACACACCACCCACCACCTCACTGTGCTCACATTCACTGATTGGTCTCCATAAATGTTCAGCAAGCACTGATGAATGTCAATGGGTGCATTTTTTTACACGTGAAGGAATTCAGTGACACACCTTTGCTTCATCCACACTTCATTGTCAGACGCCATTATGTCAGACTGCCCCTTGTCTGCCTTCTGTCACGTGGCAAAAAAATTTAACAGAATATTGGTGGGAAGGTTCATCCTCTACTGCCATACCACCACCATCTGCCTCTGATGTCATGGACCAACGTGATAGAATAGAAGGAGCAGCCTTTTGCTGCTTTTGGAGCAGCCCATGCATTTAATAGAATCATAAAATGGTTTGGGTCGGAAGGGACCTTGAAGATCTTGAAATACATGGCAAAGGCTTTTTTTCACCTTTTTAAAATTTGTTTGGATGTTTTCTGTTTTGTTTTGTTTTAACATTGGGTTGTTTTGTTCGTTTTTACCAAAGGTACTGTTTTTGTTTCTGTTAATCTCTGTGCATTTTTGTTACAAAATAGTTACATGTCAAATTGAATTAGAATGGCTATAGGGTTAAATAACAGCATTGCTTTAAGTTTTCAGTATAACCTTTTCTCTACACATTGTATTATTTGATACTCATTATTCACTTCTCATTGTGTGAAAAATGAGGACCTAATTTCAAAACACTGGTAATTCTTCACTCATAGAGTAGAGGAAGGTAAAAAGTGGCCTTTGTGGTTAATAAGAATTATGAAGACACTTCTAAAGTAATTATTTCATAAAACTACCTAAAGGGAAAGTCCTGCAGAAGATTTCTGCAGAAACTTTTTAAATCAAAGAAAGACATTTTTCACTTTAGCCTTGCCAAATGATTCACATAGTACTGTTGTTCTTTCCTTTGTGCTTCAGCCTAGCACTTGAGAAGAGAGTTATGAATGTAAATAAATAAAAATCAGTAGAAGCACTGTTTTATTATTTCACTGGGAATTTCAGTACAATTTGAGAGCAACTTGCTATGAGTTCAGCAGACAATTAAGTTTAACCTTGATCTTAAGCCAGCTAGACTGGCTTACATTCTATCAGCAAGGGATTTAAATTTACTCGGACACATTTTAATTGGCATTTATGCAACATGTACTCGCAGATGCTAAATTCATTGAGAAATCCTGAGTGCCATCTGTTTAACCCTGTTTTCCTTCTATTAAAGTATTATAAAATACTGCCAGATCCTTCTGGCTTGCTAATATATTTATCTTTCAGAATACAATATTGTAATTAGAACATTATTAATGTGCTATGGTGTGCTTGAAATCAATTACTGTGTTTGATTAAAAGTAATATTATTTGTTTGCACTTTTTCATAGCTGCTCATTTTAACAATTTGAAACATCTTATACTAAACGTAAGGGAAAAAAAAAGAAAAAAGAATGCTTAAATGTCCATACGTGGACAAGGCTGTTTTGAATCCATTATATGTCATATGGAATGGGAGCTTAGTATTGTATAAACCTTTATGACTTTCATTAAGTTCTTGAATAACAACTTGAATAAGTTGAATAAGGTTGTTCATGATGTTTAATCACCAGCAGCATAAAATGTTGTTATATGTAACTAACGTAATTGTACCTGTCCACTCCTTTGTAAGAAATCCATGTGAGTGCAGTTCCCATTCTGTAAAAGCTGCAGTGTTTGGTTCTGTAAAAGGTATTAGCTGATTTTTAGCTGAACACTGTATTTGTAACTTCAGGAAGACTGAAGACCTTTTCCTGGCTTTCCGCATCTTGGGGGAAAACCGTCAGGTCTCACACTGATTCCAGAACACTTTTATGCATATCTTAAACTCTGAAAACATGGGGATATGCTTAACTGTTTTCTAACTTGGGTACTAGTATTTATCTTTCACTTTTGCATTGACAGAAACCACAGGACTGGTGTAAGGTATGAATTGTGATGGTGAGGAGTAGGAAGCTCCTTGCTTTTGCTTTAAAACTTCTAGTTGTCCCCAAAGCAGACACCTTTTATTGTTTTTTTTTTTACAATACAAGCTGTTTAATGAAGTAAGAGTTTCCCAAATTGCTGTTTAGATCATCCTTCTACTTGTGCACGTGCCACTCTTTACATAAATCTTCTGGTGCTGCTGCTTGCTATGCAGGAACTGCAGTATTTAAAATCCACATTCTAGAAAAGGCAAGCCTAGAAGTACTATTCATGTTTTAAACAATGTATCAATGTATTTCTGCTGAGAGGTCTCTAGTAAGTTACTGCAGTAGATTCCTGTGCTGAGGTTAATTAATTTTCTAGAGTTCGGAGATTTTGAAACGGTGAAGTAATCTAACAGAAAAGACACCCTTTTTGTTTCTTGAATGTTTCACTTCCAAAAATGTGATTACTGCTCTTTTAACACATAAAACCTGGATTTCTAACTTGATAGCATTGAGTATGAGTATTTAATGTCAAATAGTCAAGTTGCTGCTCACTGTTTGGCAAGGAATTGTAAAGGAGTTCTGTGTGTGTGGCATGGGTTTCTAGGTAGATAGTCTTAAATAGGTGTTTAAAGGAAAAGATGACATTGCTACATTTTTTACAATGAAATTCACTTATTATCTTATATTTTCATATTTTTTCTACTGTATCTGTAATCAACTTGCAATTTGGACACATATTATAGAAAGATGTAAAAAACAGAGTAAGGAGATTTTCGTATAAATAGCAAGTAAGTGACAATAAGAAAAGATGTATATTAACAAAGTAACGGATGACCATGGAATCACATACAGTCTTCATATTTGCATCTGTTTATTTATTTTTTATCCCAAGGTTTCCTTTTCAGGATAAAGCAGCTGATATTTAAATGTAATTACTAAGGTTACAAAGATAATTTATGAAATTCTTCTTTTTCACCTGTGCTAGTTATTTACCTTTGATAATGTGTTTGCAGTGCCCTTTATGTAAAGCATGTTACAACAGTACATCAGCTTTCATCATTTCTCTGTGGTGGGTTGTATTAAAATAACAGTAATTCCCTTGCATACTATGCAATTAGCCTTGCTAGATGGAATTGGATATAGAGATTCAGTTTCAAAGGAAAGGTTAAGACACCATTAATATCTTTTTTCCTTTGAAGTACAATATTGAGACTTCATCTTGGACTTCTAGGGCACTGGGGGCTTTAGCAAGAATGCCCATCTCAAATAGTGGCAAATCAGATTGTTTCCGTCTCTGTGAAAACAGTGCCCAGTATAACACTGAAGTTTCAAAGAACTGAAGAGTTGATCAGATAGATGTTGATAGATCCAGCAGATTCAGTGTCCAATCACACGAGAAGGAAAAAAAAATCCTTAAAAAAAAAAAGTAAAATACACATGCATATAATAGAATTTCCTTTATATTTATTTCTTTACATGTTACTAGCACTACCAAGCTAGGTGTATTCCCTCTTGGAAAGTATCATTTTAATTACCCATATGTTTTTCCCTTACCTTTTATTATTCTGTCTGAGTTGGTAGTTGTGTGTGCTTCAAATGGTATGTAGATTAATTTCACTTCTAGAAGTCTTAAGTTATTTATACTGTTTGGTAATGTTCATTTCCATTGTTTACAGCTCTAGTGTTTCTGATTATGTAGCAGCAGTCTTGTTTTGCTATAAGTGTCCTCTATGATTAACTCTCTAGATAGTTTGTTAATGACCTATATCCAGATGATGTATATACAAATCCCAGTTGTTTCCATGAACCTTGAAAAAATTTAGTAGGGTATTTGTTATTGGGCTGTTTTTCAGATGAGTATGTATAAAGTTACCACTTCACTCTTTAAATAAAAAATTCCTCTGAGAGAAGATCAAATAGTTTTGTGTGTTTTACAGTTTTACATGTTAAAATAATAAAGTCTACCTAGACATTATTTTCACAGTGTTATAATGAGAACAAAAGTTTGACACAATAATCATAATAAATGTTAATAGCACTGCTTTCTTCTGTTCACTAGTAAAGCCTCTTACTTTTTTCTTCCCTGCTTAGTATTAAGGGTTCGGAGAGTCATAGAATCATAGCACAGCTTGGGTTGGAAGGAACCTCAAAGATCTAGTACCTACCCCCTGCTGTGGGCAGAGCTGCCACCCACCAGATCAAGCTGCCCAGGAACCCATCGAACCTGGCCTTGAGTGCCTGCAGGGATGGAGCATCTACAGCTTCTCTGGGCAGCCTGTGCCAGGGCCTCACCATCCTCTAAGTTAAGAAATTCCTCCTAATATCTAACGCAAATTTCCCCTCTTTTATCTCTTTTGTTTTAAAGCAATTCCACCTTGTCCTCTCACTATTACAGAATCACAGAATCACAGCATTGTAGGGGTGGGAAGGGATCTCTAGAGATCATCGAGTCCAACTCCGCTGCAAAGCAGGCTCCCTGCAGCAGGCTGCACAGGTAGGTGTCCAGATAGGTCTTGAATATCTCCAGAGGTGGAGAATCAACAACCTCTATGGGCAGCCTGTTCATTAGATTGTGCAAAAAGTCCATCTCCTTCCTGCTTGTAAGCTCCCTTTAAGTACTAGAAGGCCACAATAAGGTCTCCCTGGGGCGTTCTCTTATCCAGGATAAACAAGCCCAAATCCCTCTGATCACCTTTGTGGCCCTCCTCTGGACCTTCTCCAATAGCTCCACATCTTCCAATAGCTCCACATCTTTCTTGTGCTGTGGACACAGTACTCCAGATGGAGCCTCTCGAGGACACAGTAGTGGGGGACAATCACCTCCCTCTCCCTGCTGGCTGCCCCTTTTGATGCAGCCCAGGATACTGTTGGCTTTCGGGCCATGAATGTAGACTTCTGGCTCATGTCAAGGACTCCTCAAATCCTTCTTTATGGGGCTGCTCTCAGTGAGTTCTTCTCCCAGTCTGTACACATACCTGGGATTGCTCTGACCCAAGTAGAACACCTTGTACTTGGCCTTGTTGAACGTCATTAGGTTTTCATAGACTCACTTCTCAAGCTTGCCCAGGTCCTCTGAATGTCGTCCCTTCCTTCTCTTGTGTCAAATGCAGTTCTCAGCTTGGTGTCATTGGCAAACTTTCTGAGAGTAAACTCAATCCTACTGTCTGTGTCATTGATAAAGCTGCTGAAGAGAACCAATCTGAAGACTGACCCCGGGGGGGACACCATTCCCTTTTTAGACCAGGTTGGTTGGTTGAACACATTTGTGGTTACCATGATTTCTGTGGCTTTATTAAGAACACAAGATAGGCCTTTTTCCCAAAAAAATGTTCAAATTATGCAAAAATATTTGAACTTCTAGCTGTACTCATGTACAGCATTTTCTATACTAAGTAATACAATGTAGGCATTTTATTTCTGAGTTATGTATCTCATTGCTCTAAAGGGAACAAGAAACACAACAAATAAATTTTACAGTTTCTGTAAGCGTTAGGGCTGCCTGTTTAAAAGCATTTTCTACCAAAAAACAACTGTAGCACTTCCACCTGAAAATTCGAGAAAGGTTCTCCATAATCACCAATCATTGTGAGCTACTGAAAGATGCCAGTCAACTTATTCCAGGCACACAAACAACAAGAAAGCATTTTCTTTAGCAAAGAGATTTTTTCCTTTTGTTGCAGATTTTCATATGTAAATGAATGTTGTGACTTTAGAAACTTTTGTTTGATGTCTTGTATTTTCTTATTTCCTGACGAGAAAGCTTGCATCGTCTCTCTGTTAGTTTTGTGTTCTGGCCAAAATCTATTACATACATTAAAGAAAACCTACAATTTTAATGTAAAACTTACTAGTCCTTTTTGGCCTCCTGACTGGGCAAATAGTGTGTAAATATTGACAGTAGGCATGCAACTTCTCTTATCCCTTAGAAGTTTAGTGGGCATGTGGGAGAAAGGGCATGGTGTTATTGAAGGAAGGCCATGGTCTGGTGGCTGAAAAAAGAGGAAGGAGGAAGGACTGAGATTGTTATAATGGATATGAATGAGGAGATGTGGAAATATCTTTATTATATTTTATTTTTTAGTTTCTGGTGCGTGTACATTATGTCTCCAGCTAGTTGCAAGTAGTACAACCCAACAGAAGTCTATTTATAGAGGGAAACATTTGGCCTGAGGACCGATACATAATTTGTGGATATATGAAGGGGGGGTTACTTTGGACTCTGTTTTGGTCTGTTGCTTGAACATCCACTGGAATCTGATGTTCACCTTCTGTTCTTGTTCCATCTGCCATCACCAGTGTTTTTTTGGTGTTGTTTTTTTCTCCCTCTTAACTCAGATGTTTCTGAGTGAATTGCTAGAAGATATCAATAGATTTTATCTTGAAAGCTTTTTGGCTTCACTGTCTTCAGCATCCTGTTTACTAAGATTATTAGTATTTGTTTCTTAAAACTGTCCTTAAAAATGTATGAATTCTATTTTTATGCATCTGTTGATACATAGTCTCGTAATGGCTTACTATACATACAGAACTTTTTGTGCTTAAACGTACAAAAAAGAACTAGTCCACTCTACTGACTTGAAAATTTAATTACAGTTCATCGATTAGTAAACTAATCTCAGTCTTACACCATATCACATTTGCTTTTCATCTTGTTATCTTAATGAAAACATAGTAGTGTTATGGTTTACTAAGAAATTAACCAACCCATACAGGCTGCTTAGGACTGGTAGGAAGTGAATTACCAAAGTTGATGGATCTTTGTAGAGTGTATCGTGGTACTCCACAGTTCAGTTTTGTAATAGCTAAGAAAACCAAGCATAAGGACTTCTGCTGACTGTACCTCAGCTGAATTTTGATCAGGAATTTTGAATTTTCTCAAGTTTCATTATTAGGAGTTAGAAATGGCCTAAACAAGGAAAGCAAACCAACCAACCCAGTCAGTGGTTAGTAGGAAAAAAATGTGTTACTGATAATTTACCAGTGTTTCCTGAGACATTTTTTAACAGTTTCAGTGTATTACAGTTTCTCACCTGATTTAAAGCAAAGGTGAAATTAAGGTTTCTACCTAATGCAGTCACCACCTTGATTCTTCTTGACTTCCATAGCCATTTCCATTACCTTGTTAGTTTTGTATTGAATGCATTTGTAAGTTTGTTTTTCAAACAGACTAAGCAAATGTCACAATCGTGCACTCTACTTTTACATGCTATTGAGAGCTGATGCATTGTATCGCATGCCACAACGACTACAGCAGCCCACTGTGCCTCGCAGCATTATGCTGTTGGGTAGCAATGCATGCCAGCTCCCTTTTTGTAACTGTTATTAAAGATGTTATCATTAGCTAGAACACTGAAGTTACGCAACTTAATGTTCCATGTCTGTTAAAATATTAATGAAAACACAGGGATGAAAACAATGAATGTAACCCAATATAGAAGGAAGCATTTAATCAAAATTAAAATCTGCACTAATGAAATTTGGTTGTCTTTATGTGCATTTGTGTTCATGCTGAGCATTGCCCTCTGTTTCCTTTTGTGAAGTCCAGGTCAGACTTCTGGCTGCTGTTTCATCACATGGGGTGATCCAAAACTTCTTGTCTCCTTTCTGACAGCATTAAGGCATACTCTGCTTAACAGGCAATGTTTCTCTGGTTTTTGCTCAGTAGCATTTATTGCACATTAAGTGCTGACATATTGATCAATTGGCATGTTGCCTTTGACTGTCTCATAGGAAGTGAAGCCAGAATAAGACTCTAAATGCAGAAGTGCTTTTCTGTGTGGTTTTCTTGTCTTTTGTTGTAGCATATTAATCTCCAAGAGATGCAGTTCAGAGTTCCATCTTGGGAAATTTTGTAACATCCATTACCATTTTTCATTGTTGTAGATGTGAGTATTTGTTGTAAAGCTCTAGGTACAATTTTACGATATTTGAAGCCTTCAGATCTTTGCCTAAATGAGGACCTATCAGTGTAATTCATGAAGACATGTCTAGAGATTTTTCAAATTTTGAACAATAAAAAATGTGAGAAGATGTTATTGAGCCATGCTTCCTTATATTGAGAAAGCAATATGAATTGTATCTTAGAATATGTCTGAAAGAAAGCAAACGTTTTTCTGTACCATTGGGATCCAACTCAAGGCAGTTAATTGAATTAGAGGAAGACCATATTTCTCTATGACTTCTGTGTAAGGCTGTCTGCCATATTTCCCATAGGTGTTTTCCTGGAATGTTTTCTAAAACCAGTAAAATTAAGGAAATAGTTATTTGAAAAGTACATGATATTTGGCCCTAATGTAATTCTGGAAAAGTTTACCAGCTGTTACTGTTGTCCATTTAAATGTTTTGGAAGGCAAAGAAGCAGGATAATATCACCGTAAGAATGACATATTCATGCATTTGGGCATACAGAGTATAAATAATGAAAATCCTGCTATATATGAAGTGTATCTTGCTCTTCAGCTGTCCAGACAGTTGAGAAAAGACTGGAGCTCCAGTCAACAGTTTCCTTCAAGAGAATAAAATTGTATACTAACAGTGTAACATTACGGCAACTTTTTTGAGCAGTGAACTTCGCTGCAGTTCTGTGCCAACAAATCTTGTCTCAGATTTAACTGTGGAATATCAATTTCCAGAATATAACAGGGGAAACATAGCAGTTTGAATGTATTATGATACTGTATCTTCTCTGCTATAAAATGTCACAATTTTTCAGCCACTTTAACATCATAATGAGATTCTTTTTGTGGAAATAGAGTCCTTCCAAAGAACTTTGATTGCGGTGTGTTTGCCTGGCCAGGGATTTTCCAGTGTAGAAACCATGGGAAGAGAGTCAGTTTCTCAAATCTCAAGCCAGCATAGCTGTGGCAGCACCACCTTTTCAATCAATTGCAGTCTGGCTCAATTGGCCAGAGGCATATGTCTGATCTTTAAGCGCTAACTGAAATCTGCTTCTCACAGAAACTGTTTGCTTGCTACCTTGCTGTCCTGTATTCCTTTATTTTTCTCCCTGGAATCATAACGCATAAAATCATAGAATCCTTAGAGTTGGAATGGACCTCTGAAGGCCATCTAGTACAACTCCCCTGCAAATAACAGGCACACCACAGCTAGATCAGGTTGCCCAGGGCCTGATCCAGCCTCACCTTGAAAGCCTCCAGGGACAGAGCATCAACCATATCACTGAGCAAGCTGTTCCAATGCCTCACCACCCTCACTGTAAATGACTTTTCCTTATATCTAACCTAAATCTACCCTCTTTGAGTTTGAAACCATTTCCCCTTGTTCTTTTACCACAGACTCTGGTAAGGAGTCTGTCCCCTTCTTTCCTGTAGCATCCCTTTAGACACTGAAAAGCTGCTGTCAGGTCACCTTGGAGCCTTTTCTCCCAGGATGAACAGCCTCAGCTCTCTCAGCCTGTCCTTGTAGGAGAGATATTCCATCCCTTGGATCATTTTTATGGCCCTCCACTGGACACGCGCCAACGGTCTGTGTCTCTCCTCTACTGAGGCCTCCACATCTGGATACAGTACTCCAGGTGAGGCCTCACCAGCACAGAGCATGGAGGCAGAATCACCTCCCTCACCCTGCTGGCCACACTTCTTTTGATGCAGCGCAGGACAGTTGGCTTTCAGGGCTGTGAGGGCACACTACTCATTCATGTCCAGCTTCCCATCCACCATTATCCCCAGGTCTTTTTTGGCAGGGCTGTGCTCAACCCTTTCATCCCCCAGTTTGTATTGGTAATGGGGGTTGCCTCAACCCAGGTGCAAGACATTGCACTTAGATTTGTTGAACTTCATGAGGTTCACCTGGGCCTACTGCTCAACCTGTCTAGGTCCTTCTGGATGGCATCCCGCCCCTCTGCTGTGTCAACCACACCCCACAGCTTGGTCTCTTTGAAACAAACAGGAAACCAAGACACAAAGCCAATACAATGAGGGGGAATTGATCTTGCTTGGAAAAAAAAAAAAAAAAAAAAAGGAAAAAACAGCATAGTGGCATTTTGAGGTTGATTCATGTCATCTTTCATAAAATGGAAAACCATTCTGCTTTTGGAATAAGGTTTGATAATTAGTTAAGAAAGACACTGGAATTTTGGTCTTCTCAGCTTTTTTCTTTCTCATCTTTTGGTCTTGATATCTCTTGTAGTTTATGTCTCTTTGCTCTAATGTGCAGGGCCGAGACAAGGTCTCAGTACAGCCTATTAATCTGATTCTTCCTTTCTATTATAATATGCTTTAGAGGAAAGCTGGTGCAGCTAACGGTTCATTCAGACTAGACTAGAACCTTGAGTTGGAATGTAGAGAAGAAAAGCTTTGTTTACAGAGCACACCCAAATCCTTACATTTAGAGATGTAAACCATTCTTTGCCTAGGGAGATCTAATCTGCGATCTCCCAAAGACAGTTCTTATGTGACTGTGTCTAAAACCCATTGGTTTGTATCCATGAGTTTGGAAATCTGCTCTGTTAGTAATGGTAAAAATATTGTCTGTTTTGTATTCCATATTGTACCTTTACAGTACAATAGAATAATAATTGCAGAAGACAAAATAACTAATTATTTAGCACAAGTGAAGGGGAACTTTCTCAACAATCTGTACAAATGAACCTGCTCTTCCACAAGATAAATTCTGAATTAAAGATAGTAAGTGCTTTGTTCTAGATCACAATATGTGGAAGATGTTGAGATGGATCACATTTTGTATACAATCAATCAAGTTAATAATTAGGTCCATTCTCCTTATCTATTTTCAATTTTTGATGAACCTGAGGGATATTCTCGGAGCTGGATGCCTGAGGCACTGCAGATACTTCAGTGTTTAATTAGGATTCCCAGTGCTGCTGTGTTTTTTCTTAGGTTGTCAGTTACCCGTCTCACAGGAGTTAAAGTTACTGTTTATATGACTTCTCAGATTTGGCCATTTAATTGATTCCCAGTTCATCATCTACTTAATTTACTCTTTCCTCTTCACATGTGGAAATACTGGTACAGGATGACAGCTATCTTGTCCAGTGGCAATACTTAAACTCCAAGTCTTCAACTATTGAAATAAAATCATAGTAATTGCAGGGGGGCTTTATGCATTTTTGTAATTATCATCTGTAACTTTCAACCAGTGGGTTGAAATGACTGAATGAAAAAACAGAAAAGGCAGTAAATATAATATATTGAAACATCTGCATTCAGTATGTTTATTGTCAAACACCTCAACATTTAAATGGTTATGCAGTGTAGCGTATTGCTTGATTCACTACAGTATTTGTCATCAGCACCTTTTAAAAGACGTGATCCAGTCGATGAAGCACCCCATGATTTCTTTCTGCATTAATGGATTATAAGCATGCAGGTGTTACACCTGCTAGCTTGTATTGCTGAATGTAATGGAGAATGACACTTTTTCTGGAGAAAGTAGCTATTAACCTTCAGTATATATTTAGATGCCATTTTTGTGTTTCTGTATTAAAAAAACTATCAATCAAAAACATTGCTCTTTGGAGAGAATACATTTTAAAACATCTTAAAGGTTACTGTAATTGAAGCAGTACATTTTGTTAACATTTAAAAGGTGTGATCAAGATTTCAAATCTCTGGGGATGCTGTTGCTATTTCATAGATCTAACACTGTATTTAACTTAGCTGTTTATGCATTGGATTGGTGCTTAAAGAATCTTTCTCTGTTTTTTGATTGTGGTGACCCCCAGTGATCTTTACTGGTGTCATCAGCCAGGCAGTGCTAATAATGTTAATTCTAAATTACATAACTTTATAATGTGTTCTTTCAGGAACTTAATGCCATACCCCTCCCTGATGCCATTAATCTGTTGTCACTGTTACAGCAGAATGTGGTACCGGATTCAGTAAAATACTTACTGGATTTACATGTTCAATGAAAAATAAGGAAATTTTCTTTGCCTGAAATTCTGCTTTACTATATTAGGCACGTGGAATGAAAATTTCTTGGACTTCTCTTCCAGTAATTATTGAAATAATTCTACATGCAGCATTCAGTCTTTAATTCATGCATTAATTTATTTTCATTTATTCAAGTTTATATTGTTGTTTACTTCTCATACTTCTTCCAAATAAAATTTGAATTATTGGTAGCACTCATTGTGAGATTCAGATTGCACATAATGATGTAGCTTATAGGTACAAGGCTGTATTTCCTACTTTACTGGGAGCTGAAAAAAATTGTTAGGTATTTTAAAACAGCTCAGTACTGGAGGAACAGTAATTTTGGATCTCTCTGTCTTGAGGGCAAAGAGATGCTGTTATCTCCATTAGAAAGATTCTGGGCGATGTTATCAGCACTAATGGATATAAATACATTTGAATGCTAAGCAAAAAAATACCACTTCATCTTAAAATACTTTTATTTATTCAGGCTTCAAGGGAGCAAGGTTTACTAAAGGACAGTTCAAAGCAGAGCATGACAACGCTGTATGAAAGCATTACCTTGAATCTGTTGTCATAGATGCATGGCTGAAGACTCAAAATGGATCAGTACTGTCATAATGTTAAGTGATGATCATCACTTATGATCAGTCTCTTTAGTACGAGCAGTCTCTTATATCTGGAAACCTATTCAGTGTGAATTCTCTACTCGAATCAGGGAAGTCCTGTCTCATAGGAAGGGCTGGCTGTGTGAGAGAGTTCAACTGTGAGATGCAGTATTTCAGTAGTTTTGAAGTTCAGAGGAGGCTTAAAGGAGATTAGAGATCTAGATAGTGAACTGATTGCTATCTGCTTGCCTTCAGAAGGCTCTTTAGTCCAAGTGACAAAGGTGTAACAAGATCCAATAGCTGAGGTCAAAACACTTCAAGGTACGAATCAGATGGGAACAGAAGATGATGAAAGAACTGGCCAGGCTGTGAAAGGAAGTGACTCCATACCTGTCAGAGTCTTTATAATAAAGTGTAGACATCTTTAAAAACAATCAATACCGTAGTGCTAGATGCAATTACTATGTAAAATTATTGTCTGTATTATGTGAGTGTAAGATGATCGTAATAGTGATTTCTGACTATAGATGTGCATCTACTATTCATTTTAGCGGCTGTGCAATGGGGATAAAATCAAGGGACTACTATCTGTTTTTAAAGTCTACAGAAGGGAAAATACTTTATTTTTCTTTTTTTTCTGCAAAAAAAAAAAACTTTGGCTTTTAACTTTGCATAACTACATGGAAACTTCTAGGGAATTGTCTTCAGAAAATAATATTTTTAACTTCTAAATGATGAAGTTTTCTTGCTAACATTCATATAGAATTTAATAGGGCCTAAAATATGCTTTGGTAACACATTGGTCTTAAATCTGAACATGTGTAGTTTATATTATCTTTTAACTGAGGTGCCATAACACTTTCCTATTACTGGAATGAATGTATTAAAACTGATATTCTGATGTCAGTATAAATTTCATGCCAGCAAAATCTTCAGAAAAAAATCAGTATAGTTCAGGCTAATGCTTAAGTTACTTGAGGTCTGGTTATTTTCTGAAGCAATGCAAGGAGTGATTGTTTCTTCTACTGATTTCACTTTTACATTCTTTTTCCCCATTTTTGAGGCACAAGCTACCATACAAAGAAACATTTAAATGATCTTCGCGCTAAAAGAGTGATAACTGTTGGCAACCCTTTCTTTATCTTTTTGTGAGAAACATTGGCTCACTGATCTCTGATCACTTGTCCAACAACCAGCCTGGTGGGGTAGCATAGTTTGGCAGTAGCAATGCAGGAGAGTTAGCAGAAAGCACATCTGGATGGTGTCCAGTAGAATAATAAGAGTGGATTAAGGTTGTCTTAATCTGATATGTAACTGCACCCCAAGCATCTGCATTTCCCTCTCTTCCTGTATTCACCAGGTGACCATGTCTGTAATAACTTGGTTGATTAGGAATGCTACATGTATTTAGATGCATTTCTTTGAACTGTGACCAGTATGAAGTGTCTAACCAGTCTGACTAGTATAGGCCTGTAATAAAATTTTTCAGATTTTCTTATCTGAAGTTCTTAAATTATACCTCTGTTAAGGGGTACGTGTCCTGAGTATAAAATGGAAATTAGCATATTGCTTAGAAATGCATTTTTTCACTTACTGTCTAGAGCATTCTGGTTGGTTTCTTTTCTTGAGTTTTGTCATGTTTTTCTTCACTGTCTTTAGACTAGATCACAGTTATCTAATGATAAAATTTAACAATAGTCTTCATTAAATACCTACACCGTGTATATGCAAAACAACAATCAACCTGGCAGTGAGCTTCAGACTTGTCAAGTGGATCATTTTTCTGTGCAGATCAAGTCAAGATTATGTACTAGATATATGGGTATGCTTCTTACTGAGGTCCATTACAAGAGGAGAAAATATACCATTGGTGTTTGGGTAAATCCCCCTATACATACAGCTTCCTCTCGTGATATCCATAGGTGCCTGGTGACCAAGGTGTGAAGAAAATAGCCAGTGCTGTAGGAGAACAATGACCATCTGTGTGCTGGCAGCATGGTTTGGAACTTGTGTTAATAGTTGTACAGGTATTAGTGAGTAGTAGTGTAAGTGACACCTGGCTGTATTTAAATACAAAGAAAATAGATGCATTTCTTACCTTGCGTTTGTACAGTTTCCATTCCTAATGCTGACAACTTCAAACCATTTCTTTAAAGTAGAACCCTGAACCCCTGCTGTTTCACCCAGTAATGACTCCCTACTCTTTTTCATAGACGCCAAAGAAAAAACTTAAGAACATTGGATACTGCATTTTGAAAAGCACTGTTTATGGTTTATACTAAAAGTAATGCCTCTACTGATGTTGCTTGTCAGTAAAAATCTGTCCTCAAGTGATTGCTAGTTCCTTTCTGCTCTGGAAAGGATCCTCTAGGGAAAGTGTAATTGCTTTATTGATTGAATAGTACAAGGTTTTAAATAGCTGTATGAATAGTTGACTTTTATGTGGAGTTACAAAAGTTTCTCTTCAGCCTGATTAATTCAGCAAGCAGAGCATGAAAGTGTTTCTGCACAATCACAGAAATTCAGAGTTCACACGGCAAGATCACCAAGTTGTTCAGTTTTGCAAGGCTCATTGCATTGTCCTAGCTGTACAGTGGTAATACTTACGATCACAATTTGCTATATCATAAAAAAAAAAAAATCAGAAAACTTTACCCACAATGTCAGAAATGTGGGGTTTTGTATATGAAGATTTTACATTAAATTGGAAAAACAAAACCACAACCTTATTTATCTGCTTTCAATCCAATTACATGAGGAAAAAGATGTATATGGTGAAATTTGGCCCTTTGGTGACTGAAAGCATATACTGTACTGGATTACAAAGTACACTTTTTAGTATATCTTCAAAAGGAAATATATTCTCAATTTACAGTGAGCTTGACTATGAAGAGAAAAAATAATTTCTTTTCAGAAGGTGAGTAAAATTTATAACTTTATGTAAGATTGCCAAGGCCTGAGAAAAAAATAATAATCACATTAAAAAAAAAAACACACAAAAAACAGAGAAAATATCTACTTTACAGCTGCAAAAATAACTGTCTGTGGAGTAATCTCTAGTAGATTACATTTTGTTAGCATTTCTTTATATAATGTTGGAGCCAAAAAAAAATCATAGTTAAGTGGAAAAAAAAACCATATTTCAATATATATATGGCCTGGACCTTTGATGTTCTCCTAAGGCATTCTTTTATGTGTTGGTTAATTTGTGAATGGTATTCCTTTACAGACAAGGTACTATGGTTGTAAACCTGATCTAAGAAAAACAAGTGTAGAAATTACTGAAGTAATTTGTTTTTGTTATGCAAGTACTGGACTCCTTTGTTGCTTCAAAGGTGCTAAAAGCCATCTGAGGAGCTATCTGATAGGCTTTCCTTTGAGATTTATGAGGTCTCTCAGACTTGAAAAGCACTATGGTTCCTTAAGATCTCTTGATTATTTAAAAAAAATAAAAAACATACGGGCACTTATTTTTTATATTTCTCTTAACTTCATCTGGGTGATGCAATCTTCAATAATAATAAGTTTCTTACTCATGGTCAAACCAACCCTTTTATTGTGTTGGAATAAAACTGTTGTGTAGCAAATAAACTTTCTTGCACTTCTGTGTGTAGTTACTGGGAACTGGATATATGGTATTAAGTAACTTGGTACAATTTCAGTTTCAATTTCTTTTATGTTTTTTAGTTTGGAGATGTGAAAAAAGAAGTCCCTTTCTGAAATATATTTCATCTAAATGTAACCTGGATCAATTTTTTTGTTGAAAATATCATCAGTTTTTCCTAGTCCATAGAAAGAAAGTATCCATGTTACTTGCTTTTTTAGGGAGAGATGTTTTGTTCTTAAGTGGAGCATGCTTCCTCACTTTTCTGTATACCAAACAAGACCTTCATCTTGTTTGTTTGTTTTGAGTATTTGCTTGAAATGAAGTTTCTAGACTAGATCTATTTGAGACAACATAACGTGTTCATCAAAAAGCATGGAGGTCCCTTGCAACCTACTTTTTTTCTATAACTTCTTCATTAAATCCTAACATTCTCTTGTATTGCTTATACAAGAGAGTATTAATACTACTTGTATTAAAGTGGTGGAGCTATGGTATCCCTGACTACCCTCTTGAAGTGTAGTATAATATTGTATTATATTTATATTGTATTATTGTATTATGTGGTATAATATTCTGTATTTATTGCTTTTGGTTCCCATTTACATTTCTGTTATCAGTCTTGAATTTTCCTGTGGTATATTTTGTTGTGATTAATCAAGCTGTACACATACATTATATCCACAGAATAATGGGGTATCAGAACATAAGGGAGACATATTTGAGGAAAAAAAAGAATTAAAAGAATTAAAATAGTTCTCCTGACAGCAGTATTTGCCAAAAATCTCCCAAAGCAGAGTCAAAGAACTATAAGTCCTTTGTGTTCCCCAGTTTCATTTTAGATTATGCAGCACTGCAGAAAGTAGGTGTGAGATTTCCCTCTGTTCCAAGTTAAGGGACCCATTGGCCCTCAGACCCTTTTACAGGATCTAAATGGCACGGAAGACCTTTCAGAGAGGAACAGTTTGATGACAAGGCCATACCTCTAACTCTGTAAGCACACCAACATTCCTTAGCATCTAACAGTAAGTCATACCTAGTTTATGTCTTAGTTTCAGCTGGGATGGAATTGTTTTCTTCGGAATGTCTGGTATGATGCTATGTTTTGGTTCTAGGAGGAAAACAGTGTTTATAGCTTCTGCTAAGCAGTTTTGTGTAGAACCAAGGCCATTCCCAGGAAAGGATCCAAGGAGCTGGGGGAGGACAGAATTAGGACAGCTGACTTAAACTGGCCAGAGGGATATTCCATATCATATAACATCATTTGGAAGGAGTTTTGAAGGGGGTGGGACTTCATCTTGCTCTCTTCCAGTCACCAAGGAGGTAGCTGGGCATCCCATGGTGAGCAACTGCCTGTGCATCACTTGTTTTATACTTTTATATATATATATATGAATATGTATTGGTATTTATGTATGTGTGTAGATAGTCATAACTATCATCATCTTCCTTTATCTTAGTAATTAGTTTGATCTCAACTCATAAATTGTGCTTTATTATTATTATTATTATTTTCTCTTCCATCCCATTGTGAAGGCGATGAAAAACTGTGTGGTACTGAGCCACCTGCTCGGTTAAACCACAACAGCTTAGGAGCAGCATTTACAACCAAGCCACTCTTTAGTAATGTATGCCCAGATGTCTGTGGTCAATGGCTCAGGGGACATATTCTTTGCTGCAGATTCTTTGCACTGTTCAGTGTTAACAAAAAATTGTTGTGGGTAGCAAGAGTGACTGATAGCTTTGTCAAAATACTAAGAGTCTTTTGGTACTAATGTACTTTTTTCTTACTCTGTCCTTTGTTCAGTGTGGATGAAGTAACAGCAGTGGAGAGGTCTAGACTGTTATATTTTCTATAATTTGAGTCATTTATTTTTAGATTAAACCCGTTGTCACTTAGTTGGCAAGGCTTAGGAATGCCATTATTCGATTAAGCTGGGTCTTGGTGTAATGGTCTGATGAACGCAATATGATTTCTCTTCCTCTCCTACAAAGAAAAATAATCATGCAGATATTGAGAATATTCATAGTAAATGAGTGTATGGAGCTAGAGTTGCCTAAATGTAGCCAAATGAGAAGAAAGAACAAATTTTAGTAATGAAGCTAAAATAAAAAATGTCTCCCCCTATTAAAAGATTGAGTTCTTCCAAATGAAGGATGTGGTCCTGGATCAGACTGAAGGATGACTCCCATGTATCAGGAAAGAATTACTGTTTTGTTTTGTTCTGTTTTCTTTTCTTTTCTCTCAAAATGACAGAAGCCAAATTGTAAAGACTAGTTTGGCTAAGGCTGCACAAATGTTAGTCCACTTATTGTGTCACCTAAGCACTAGAAAGTAACTAGGATGTTCAGTGAGCCATAAATTTAGGGTACAGTTTGTATGGCCAGTGGCTAGTCTTTAACCCTAAACCTTTGAATAACTGTCTAACTGAGCAGAAGACATTTTGTCTTCTTCAGCTGTGATAGGAATCCCATGCTTACATGTGGGGCAGAAAGTATGTCACGTAAAAGTGAGGCAGCTGTTCCCTGCAGGCAGGCAGTCTTATGTCTGTGCCAGCCTTTTTCCTCTGTCAGTGGCAGTTGTATGTGGGTTTTCTCTGTTACAGTTTGGAAGTACTAGAGACAATCCTCGGATGCTAGATGAAATTCATGAACTGAGTTCTTCATTAAAATAAATAAAAATGACAACAGGGAGCACTGAGAGGCAAAAACAAAACATTTTGCTGTTCAGTTGGTATACTGCTGGGTAATTTTTTTACTTTATTTTCTTCATTCTTTCAGTTCTGCGGGATGACTTCAGACAAAATCCATCAGATGTAATGGTAGCTGTGGGTGAACCTGCTGTGATGGAATGTCAGCCCCCAAGAGGTCACCCAGAACCCACTATATCATGGAAAAAAGATGGGACTCCTCTAGATGACAAAGATGAGAGAATTACAGTAAGTATAAGAAGGGTATTGCATGAAGAACTCGATGGGTAAAATCAGCTTATCTAAAACTATTAGTCTCTTGAGCATGTGGGCATCCAGCCATGTTGTACTTTCCAGACTTCATCCTTCCTTGCCTAAAAGGCAAAGTTAGTTTGCATTCAGCTTGGAATGCATTCCCTAGTCTCTCATACTACTTCATTGTACATTATGCATTTGTTTGTTAAAAAGGACCGTGCAAAACTTGGGTTCTGCACTTCCTTAGAGAAATTGTAAGCTTGAGAATATGAAATTCATTATGTTTTTCACTGTCCTATCATTTTCTTTTTTATCCACTTACAAATTTCTGCAACCTATATCTGCCTTCTTTAGCAGGAAAGAGGAAGTGCTAGGTGAGAATTCTTTTGAAAAGAATCTGTGCAGAAGAGTTGTATGTTTGTCTTAGAAAGGATAAGAAAGCTTTGGGGATATTTCTTTACAGAGATGATGTTATCTCAAATTAAGCTATTTTCCCAATGAAGATGTTCTTGTGTTCATTTGTAGCTGTAGCTTGCTAAATACAATGTACAGTCATTCAAGATTAGGTAAAAAGCAGCTTCTCAAATCACAAAATTCACACTCAATTTTTGCTAAGTAAAACAATAAGCTAATGAGCAGAAGTGGCTCACCGAAATGATAAGGAAAAGCTGAGTTCAGAAGTCATTTGTATGCTGGCAACTTGGTGATCCAAAACATCTTTCCATATGGTAAGAAACTCTGTTGTGTGAATTTACATACCGTCTAGGATCCTGTTGGTACTTAAGGATTATTAGTATAAAACAAGATCAGAGGCATATACAATTTATATACCCCAATGATATGATCAAATGAGGGAAGTTTTTAATGGAAGAACACTTGAACACTAGCAACCTAAGTAAAAAATTAGCTTTGTTGGAAATTTAAATTGCCTGTTGCTTTGTTTGCTTTTTGCAACCAAGACAAAGGTCAGGCATTCTGTACTTCTGGCGTATGCATACATTTAAATTTTTAAGTGCCCTATAGAACCTATACTGATTGCTGGCTATTAATGTAATTCCTCCAATCATGGTTAAAAAGAACTTGCAATTTCCTTTTCAAATTTCCTTCCTCCTGTGACAAGTCGATTGATCTGTGATAAGGAGAAGATTTCAGTGCTGCTTTTTCTTCAGGAAATGCTTTCTAAAGTCACATTTTCTATTGCTATAGTCTCTTGAAGGAATTTCAGGTGTTCCCTATTCAGTACATCCCCTTTGTTATACATTAAAACTGCTCTTCTTCCAGCTGTCAGAACAAAGACATACCCAGAACAAAGGCAGCTGTCACTGATTGGCAACACCACCTGTATTTATTAAAACTGTGCTTACGGTAGAATAAAGCCCCTCATTTTTGGTTTTGTTTTCTGGTTATTTTATAAAATATTCACCTACCTAGTATTCATTCACCAAGACGTTTTCTGGAGTTGTGTTGTGTTAGCAGTTTCTGCTTCCAAAAACCAAACAAATGAAAATGAGATTTGATGTAGGTGTAGAAATACACATTTCACATACTGAAATGAGTGTTTGTGTTCAGAGGTGTAAAATAACAGTGCTAAGACATCTAATTCAGCTGCATTATTTTATGTCCTATTTGCCTGGCAATTTCTTAAAGAGCACTTTGAATATCATGGCTGCTTTCACTCACAGGCAGGAGAGTGAAGCTACATTGTAATGCAGATTTACACTGACTTACAGCTGTAGCAGGATCTTCCCAAGCGGATAAATGTGCATTCAGCTGTACGTCTCAGCAGCTTTGGTGTGACCATCTGTATTACCTTGCAAGTGACTGGGAGACAAGGGGAGAATGGGACCTGGAATAGAGAATGTGCTAAAGGACAGATGGGCAGAAAGTATTAATTTTGAAAACTGACTGACTTAGTATTACTCTATTCCTCTTTACTTAGTTCCTTTGAATTATTTCCATTTGTGTTTAAAAACAGAAACATACAGAATTAAAGCAGTATAAGAACTGAAGTAAGAATGAATTTGTTGGATTTTGGGTAGAATTCATTTTTATAGGAGGTGGATCTACCTTGTTTTTTTTTTGTTTTTTTTTTTTTTCAAAATGATTTTCATTTAAATGCATATATTTAAAGTTAACACCAGTATTAATTAAAATTTATGCTAAAGTTCTCCATGACATCAGTGAGAATAAATTTCAGGTGATATGGCTTGAAGTCATTACCTTCCTCTTTTTTAAGCCATTAAATTACCAGATCAGGAAATGTCAAAATGTGTTTTGGTGTTCAATATATATGTAATGACGGTGGGCATACAATCAATGAAAATACTTATTGTGGCTCCACTTTTAAAGGATTTCTAGCTGCTTTCATTCTTAAAGGTTTGTTGATTCTTGACTCAATGCCAATTTAAGAGGTGTGTAGAGCTGTTTAAAGCATTTTGTATTAACACATTTTTGTCTGAAAAGGGATTTAAAATAAACATTAAGATTATACTTTTTTAGGTATAGAGGGTGATGTTTGGCACCTCTTTTCTGATTCATATCTGTACTTTCTTCAAAAATGTGTCCATGCAGCAACCTTTCTTTTAACATAGGGAAGCTTTCCTCCTCATCTAAATGACAGCGTTCATCTTTGCATCAGTAGATCTGAGCTTTACAGACTGAATGTTAAGGGTGCAGGAGAAACAGAGGTGGTAGATAGGTTCCTTAGAGATCTTGAAGCTAGAGATTTAGATAAATAGCAGTTAAATAAGATCCAAGTTAAGGCACAGCTTCCTTTGGAATGCAATAAAAAGAAAATATTATTTTGTCCTAGCGGGGTTAAGGAAATTGATATGTTTATGTAGGTGAGATAATAAAAATCAAAGTGCTCTTTGCGTATTTCTGGTCCATTTGTAGGGCAAGTAAATGTGCTATGAAAAGAAATAAATTTATATGTCTTTCAGGTTATAAGCAGTAGTGAGTGGAACAATTATGAAGTGAAAGTAAGGGTCTGGGCACAGCTATCTGTGTTAGCCTGTAGAAAGAGACATTATCTTGGAGCGCAGCTCTCCCAGTACTGCTCACTTTTACTTCCAGTTGGGCTCAGTAGAGGCTGTTCATTTTATACATGTCCATGGAGTGAATTTGATGAAGAATCATCATCCAAAATTTGTTTTTCTTTGCTCTTGAATATGTTATCTATAAGCAGCTTTCTCAATGCAGTGTAGGTAAACACTATTTTTCTTACATGTATCTTTTATACTGCAGTATGAAAGCATATGCTTGATATAGCTAATGCCTCTACATAGATTGCGAAAGAAGCAGGAATGACAGTCTTGCGTGTGAAGCAACTGCTTATCTTTAACTTAATTTGTTGAACTGAAAAACAATTATCACGAGGCCAGAGCAGAATTAGTGAGATTCTGTTCTCATCAAGGTAATCTTTCTCTTGGGAGCATTGTGGAATCAAAATCTCTCCTACAGCTGATAGCCAAAAGAGAATGCTCCAGTGAATTCCATTAAATATCTTAAATTACTCATTGTGAACAATTTAAAAATAAGATGTGATTTCTCAATTTTAAGATATTTCATCGGTACTAGGAGCTGGAGCTGAGGTATTGTGGAAAGAGAGAATGCAAGGTCTTGACTACAAATAATGTAGAAGGGAACCCTCTGAGCTGAGAAACTTCCTCAGCCTGTTTCTAACCCTTACTGTTGCTCATGCATTTGGAATTGTTGTCTTGACAGATCAAATTCATATTGAATTCCCTGAAGCAAAGATCTAGGCCAGGGCCAGAAGCGGGCTTACTCCAGCAGTCTAGCCAGCTTCTTTACATGGCAGCCCAGTTTCATTAGTACATAGTCACGTGTTTCAGGCACTTACCTTGGAGCTGAAAGCTATGAGTTTGCATTGCCTTCGGTTAAGGAGGAAGTGGAGTTGATCTTCTAATTTCTGCTGACTTTCTAATCGCAGGGTTTGGTCTTTCCCACTGTGTTTTGTCTAGATAGAGTTGGCAGGAGCATCAGTGGCCATGAGTAATGACTCATTTGGGCATTCACAGATATTGCACTGACTAATGGTTACTTGTAAGCCTGTGAGTACCCCTAGCGTGCCTCTGTTCCCTTTTTAGCCTTCCTATTGTACCCAAAAGCCTCTCACTATTCAAATGGTGTCCTCATTGCTTTCCTGCTATACACCACTAAAATGAAATTCTCACCTCATTCCCCATCTGTTTCCTCCATCTCACAACCAGCTCTTGTATTTACCTAGCCTTTCCCTCCCACCTGTCTAGCCACACTGGCATCTGATAACGCTAGCCAGTTAGATGGCTAACTGCTTGCATCAAGGTAATAATTTTGATGTCAGATAAGCAAAACATCTTGCCTCTACACTGGAATGTAAAGGGACTCTTCCTTGGCTTTGCTGTTAATGTAAATTGCTGGTGTATGTGATTTGTCATGAGTGTAGCATTGTCTGCCTGTATGAGATTTGCTCAGAGCCTCTCTTAAGGAGCTTCACTGCAGTTGTCTTTACGAATCTGAATGCAGCTGCCTGTGTACAAAATGCTGACATCAATAATCTAACCAAGATGGTGGGGGCCTTTGAGCATGTCTTTAGGCAAGACGTGGCAATAATTACAGACTCTGCAAAGCATTCGAAGAGGAGGTTGTGGTTCTCCCATCTAGACAAGGGAGCCTTCTTGGTTCTCAGTCTCAATTTGTCTCCTATGTTATTAGCAATGTCTGCTTAATTAACTAAGCCTCAAAAAATCACAATGCAGTCAGAGGGCCTATAATTATCAATATTTTCCCAGTAGGAAAATGTGTTGCATAAGCTCCAGAACAAGTTGATGGTTGTGCCACAGTTGAAGGTCAGAGCTTCACAACTTCTTCTGTTCTTGTTACATGACCAGTAGTAGCCCATGCTTCAGAAAGCTTCCTAACTGTTCATGTGTTGAAGGGTGGTGGGAGAAGAGAGCTATGTATAATGAAAATGAAATTTTAATAGCTAAAATCTTTTACATATACATGAAAAAGAATGCTGGTACCTAAAAAAGAAATCCTTTGTAATTGAATACAAAGAGCAAAGCTCTTGCAATGAAACTTTGGTTCAGCACTGTGATTGCAATTTCCCTCTCTTTCGTATTAACTCTTATATATCATTTATCCTGAATCATCCTCATTTGATTTTTGAAAGAAAAACCTTGCGAAGCCATTTATCTTTCCTTGTTCAAGATTCCTAGCTTTTAAGATCAAAGTTATTGGATGAATAATGCATGGAGATTTTCATTCCTTTTGTGTGTGCCTGTCTTATAACATCAACATTTTTGAATGACTTACGTTCTTATTTTAGATATGTTGTAACTTGAATTCTTGATTACTCTTTCTTACCCTGGCCCTTAAATAGTACATCCAAAATACAAAATATTCTCTTGCACAATGTTATTTTTAAACAAGTAAGTCAAGAAATTGTTTTCTGCAAAACATTTAAAAAAAAAAAAAAGAATGAAGCCTCTGATCATTTGCTGTGACAGGAAAACCTCTTTAAAAGTGCTGTCCACAGGAAAACTCTTTATTTATTTGGCCCATTTCTTTTGTTAGTGAATTGTCAAGAAGACTTGATTCATACTTCTTAGTGGAGACCCTTCACAACCTCTTCGAGCTTTAGCAAGTTTAAAACAAGATAGGCAATCTCAATGTGATCTCAGTCATAAAAAGAAGAAAGTAATGGAAGAAATTACTTTACATGTAATTTAAAAAAGAAAGGAGAAAGTATTGGAGGGAACAGTGGAAAAAGCAGAAATTAATTCCGTATTTATCCAAAGGGGCCTTTGCTTCTAAAGATAAACTGTAATGGGAAGAACTGCAAAGGAGAGGTGAATCAAGAAAAAGGAAACAAAACCTGATTGAATTTGTTACTGTGTGCTATGCAGGAATAACAATCTTAACTGCTTAAAACAGCTTTATTCCTGAAACAAATCATACTGTTATGGTGCCACTCTGAATTAATTCAAGATGTTCATCCTAATTTATTTTTTCTCCATTTCTCTTTTTTTTCTGGCCCCTCTCCTTTTCATTATTTTTTTTAATCTTGAGTCTTTAAACATCTTAGTCTCCCAAATTATATATTTTAGATATGTAGCAAAGGAATGTAAATTTATGTAGAAGATCTAATGCCTACTTTATAGGTTAACATAGTCTGTCCTGTGGAGAACTGCATGAAAGATCATGGCCTAGGCACACAGCACACAAAGCAGTGTGTGTAGGGGGAGCAGCAACTCACTCCAGTTAAGTGTTTTATTTCATTTTAATTGTTTTTCTTTTGGGAGGCAGATTAAAGGGCAGGCAGCAATTTCCTATTCCTTTCTAACCCGTGAGGGTTAGAAAGAGAATTGTATTTTTCTACTGCTTCCCAATATGTATTTGTTGCCTCCCAGCAATTTCCTTTTCTTTCCAGTACTTTTTCTTCATTCTATCTCTTGTTTTTACTTCCTGAGAGGGTTGGCTTCTACTCTACCTCTCTTTTTCCTTCTTCTGCTGATCTCTACAATGGTGGCTTCCTCAAGGATCAAGAGTAGTTTTTATTAATGATTTATATTTCTTCTTCTATTAATATTGCTTCCTCTGGCAACACAGTTGGAGCTGCTGTGAGTTAACTTGGCACCCAAAGGGGAAAAAAATGCGAAAGATTGTGAAAAAGAATTTGAAACCACATAGCTATCCCAGAGGATGATGAGAATATTTCTAAATCCTGCTTTTTCTTGCTCTTAATTTTTCCAGAATGTGACAATTGTTTTTCTGTGTTCATGCTTAAAGCCCTGTTCCAGGGTCCCTGTTGCTCTTGTTGGATTCTCTCTACTCTTCAATTTCTTTAACACTCACTAATCATTCAAAATATATCTTCTGGATAGTCTTCCTTGATTCCTGTTCTAACCTTGCCATATGTCATTCTGTTGTCCTCCTGCATTTTTATCAAGACAACTTTCTTGTCTTCCTCCTCGATTCTTTTTGCATGTTTGCTTTCACCCTCAATGTGTCTAAACGCCTGGAGTTTCCAAATCTGCACAACCACTCTTTCATTATGAAGACCAAGGTTTCTTCACAAGACACAATGGTGTCTTCTGCTACACAGCTACTTCTCAAGACTTTTTTTTTTTTTTATTATTGTTATTATCACTTGGATACCTGAAGTCTTTTCAGTGGTACACTTATCTTTATGAATAGCATTTGTTGCATCATTTTGAGTGTTCTGATGTGTTTTTTGACTGAGTCCAAAAAACATTGTTCTTCAGATGACCTGGAAGACTGTAAAAACCTGACTAATCCTAGTAGCCTGAGTACCACTCAGGGATGAATGACTTACTAACAAAGAAAGAAGATAAAATATTTTTAAAAAGAAACTCTTCTGTATTCCTTGTCCTCTTCCTCTATACTGTTTAGAGACTTACAATACTCCCATCTTATTTTGGACTGTCCTTTGAGATGAAAACTCTTTGTCTCCATCACATTCATGATAGTTTCCAACTCTGATCACAGCTGGTAATAGTGACAACTTGTATTTCTACAAGCACAGAAGCAAACATGGATTGAAAATCCCAACCTATTACAAGATTCTGTCCTCATAACATTTTGCAGGTTTGCCGTTTTAAAGAGCACAGCTATGCAGACTTTGTCAGGCAGATGTGAGCTCATTCAGTTCGCTCTTTGAATCGACCAGAAGCCATATGGCAGCGGTTAATGTGGCGCCGAGCCTGAGCTAATAAGCCCTGCTGAGAGACAGGCTAGATCACTCAGGCACGGTATTGTACTAATATGGCCACACAGCTTCTGTTGTGCTGAGACTAAGGGCAAAAGAACTTGCATTGGCTTGAGGACCCCACATGCCAAGCCAAAGCAAATGGCCTGAAAATGTGCACGTGGACGCTCTCTTACTTCTCTATAGCTCTTTACAGTCAACAGTCCCAAATACTTTTTTGGAGAACGAGCTGTGTTCTCCATTAGTGCAGTGTGTTTGCTGCGAGAAAACAATGAGAAAATAACAGCCAGTTAGTCTAAGGTGTTTTCAGTCATATTTAATGCCACAATTTGTTCTAATTGGCTTAAATGAGTAATTGCTGACCCTGAACCTTCAGTGCTTGTATGTTGAATAAAGTGTAGGACATGGTAAACCATGCATTGGTTTGCACTTATTGGAATATGTTTTAGAAGAATCTACACTGAAGAATCCAGAGGAGAGGTCTGAAGAACCAGATGCTGGGCATTGGAAGGGAATAATCAAAGCACTGTGTCTTTTCAGTAGGCGTCTCCAAAAGCAAATGTTGGTCTGTGGAAACAGTGGAAAGGGAGGGAGCAATAATATGCAGGGCAGAAGGGTGGCCAAGTATGTGCTGGGTATCATAGAGATGAGATTTGCATTTAGGACAAAACTGACCTCCTCTGATCCCAGAGGCATTCCTTATCATAGTATAATTTGCTGTGCAAGGATATGAAACTTAAGAGACTGTGTTCATGCGATCTGAAAATAGTGGAATTTAAACTCATCATAATTCAGTGTAAGGCTAAAGGGTTCACTATGATCATTAAGTTACTGGCATTTTAAATCACATTATTGCTGATTATATTGTCAGAATTTTTTTCGCTTTAGCTAAGGATATCTGTCCCTTCTGCTTTTCTTACAACTTTCAAAAATGTTCCTTTGCATCAGTGATGTACATTGAATCAGCTGTTTTATTTTTATTCTCACTGCTGAAAATGTTAGACATCAGGCACGCGTAACTATGATTTCCCTTGTTTCATCCTACAGTAATAAAAAGTACTCCTTTAATGGGAAGCAAGTATGTATTTTGCTGTACTCTATTTTACAATGATTTCTACTGAAAAATGTTATCTTGCCAATATTCTGTAGACATGAAGGAATTAGAAAACTCCTCAGTGAGTCAAAATGCAGATTTCTTTTGTTCCTAGTCATGAACTGATGACCTAGATAGTAAAAGAAAATAAATGCTGGCAGCAAATATGGTATGTGTTAGATATTTGAGTTTTGAGACTTCCACAGTCCTAGACATTAGACTATCAGAATTTTCTTGTAAAACAGCTTATTGAGAGTTTTGAACCTCTGGGATCATCTGAAATGATATAAATAGAGTCTGGGAAGCTTCTCCTCCTTAAAAAAAAATAATTAAAAAACAGGTGGTTGTTATCTCAGGCTAGGTTACTTGAGATATCCAGAGCATGTAGGACTTTATGGTTAGAACACTTAGGAGTGAAGGTGGTTTATGCTGAGAAAGTAAATCCTTTGTTTTGTTTGGCTTATATTCTAGTTGTGTCTCTTTTTTTTTATTTTGTAGGAAATGGGGTAAGGGAGATGAAGAAAGGATGTGGGAGGAAAATTATTTCTTCATTCATTTTATTCTCTTAATGAAAAAGAAACATTTTTGTTTGGTTAGGTTCTTTAAGCAGTCAGGAAAGGAGATTCTGTTTATATTATGCGCAGTAAAGATGAAGACTGGGTTTAGAAATTTAATTCTTCTCTCCTCCTCTTCTCATCAGCTGTATGGAAGTACTAAATGTAGTGGGGACTGATTCCTAATGATGTCAAAAACAGCGAGAAACAAAGCGATATTTGAAGTACCAGACATTTAGAGCCTTGTTTGAATGTGATACAACAGACACCAGGTCTCATGCTGGGAAGTGCGTATGCAGCGAACAGTCACAAAATGTACTCAAAAGAAAGTTCAGTCTATTGTTCATGGGACAGATCATCTCTACTATCAAATGTGAAAAAAAACCAGTAGAAAGTGTCTGTGTTCCCAGTTCTTTCATGCTGATTCCTGGACCTGTGAGCCTTTTCCTTTATTTTTTACTGTATTTATATTTACTTTATACTTGTGTGTGGAAATATTTCCTTTTGTATAGTGTGAAAGACCTTTAACAGCCAAGTATCCAACTGAACTCAATGCATTATTTGTGGTAAGTCTGTCTCAGTGAAGTGAATCAATCCAACTCCTGACTTTCAGTGTTTAAAAAACACTGAAACCCATTCGGTTTAGAGGGGGGAAAAGTACATTTTTGTTCCTGTAAGTCTCTAGCGGACCTTATAAATTTGATTGTTCTTGGCATTTTTGATACTCCTAGTTGCTTGCACACCACAGCAGCCACATGTTGTCACTTAAAGTCTAAATATCAGATAACTGCTAACTGAAACTTTATTGTATATCATGCCTTTTTTAAGAATTAGTTTTGTAAAATAAGAATGACACTAACTCTAGAAGCATGTTTAATAAAACCTCAACAATCTATGTGCTGAGTTTGCACATATTATGTTCTCATAATCAAAAGAAAAATGTAGAATAAAAATAGTAGACAAGAACAGTACCCACTTTTGGAGCCTTGAACAGATGTAAGTGATTAGAGCTTCTTGTTTGGTTTGCTTTGATTTTTTTGGTCTACTTTTTGAAAGGTCTGTCAACTTCATTTTTGCTTATTTCACTATGTTTGGATAGTTTTGCCTTACTGAATTTCCTGTGATGCTTCTGGTTAAATGGAAAGTATAGTCCAAATCTCAGCACTTCAAAAATAATAATTTTTCAGTTCTTGGGTTTCCTCAACCAAACAGAGTACTTCTCTCTCTCTGGGTAATAATATACTTACAATTACTTACTGCCAAGTTCAGATAGTGCAGCAGTGTGGGACTGACATACACTTTGCAGGGTATTATTCCAGACTCCTGTGTAATACTGTGAAGGTCAAAGCCAAACAAAAAAACCATAACTTTCTTTCCTTATCCAGCTAGAGAACAATTATTGCTAGTATGCATCCTGCATTTAGATCAGTGGTACAATTGATCTTGTTTTTTCTTCTCAAAGAATCATTATCCAGCAAGAACCTACTTGGCAAATAGCACAGAAAGATTGTTCTTTTTTTTTTAACATAGATGTGCAGGTGGTTAGTTGTACTTGAACCTAATTATTGTCCATTTTCCAAATGGTTATACCATTCAGAATGCTGAAGTTTTCAGAGAGAGAGATGATGACGTGATAGCTTGGGCTTCCCTCCCTTACCATGCTGACTGCAGATTCCACAGGTTATGCTCTGCCCATTCATTTAGAGTCGTTTGGCTCTCAAGGATACTTAAAGTCTGGTGTTCAGTTTGAACATTTCTCTTGGAGTAAGACCTGACACAAATCTGAAAGGAATAAGTTACCTGTTAGGAGTATGATGTTGTTACCTCACAGTCTGCAAGTACCCGATTGAAGCTATTTTACAGTTTGTGATAGGTATTCCAAATTCCAGGAATGAATGATTCTCTCTGTCAGGTCTGTATTTTGAATAAAGTTAAAGATAGGCTACTTCTATCATGAGACAATACATTCATTGCAACATTGTTTTTAAAAGAGAACTCAAATATTTTGCTACTGAGAAAAATTGTTGTACAGTAAGGGAAAGATTGCCTTGAGGTAGAAAGTCTGCAAGCTAAGCAAAGCAGATTGCTGTGCTGCTGGAATCTTCCTGTGAGATTCTGGGCAAGCTGTGAAATTATTCAGTACTTCTTGTTCAGCATTTCATGAGTTGTGAAACTGAATTCATTCATACATGTAAAGCAGGCTGACAGTATTACCACAAAGTTGTGTTGTACCACTTGGCCAAAGTGCAAAGCATTAACACATCCTAAATCATGAATAGATTTTTTTTGTAGGCAAAATATTAGAATAATATTCCTACTCACATACTCAAGCCATGGTACATGCATAGTGACTGCATGATACTTGCAGGATCTATCCCATATACAAATATTTTGAGATTTCCTTTTATTTTAAAGAAAACAATTATAAACCATTTGTGGTTTAACCCAGCAGCAGCTCAGCACCACACAGCTGTTTGCTCACCGCCTCCGGACCCTCCCTGCTTCCCAGCAGGATGGGGGAGAGAATCAAAAAAAACCCAAGAATTCGTGGGTTGGAAAAAAAAAAAAAGATTTAGTAAGATGGAAGAGGAAAAAGGATAATAGTAATGAAAATGTACATATGTATATATATATTTACAGTGATGCACAAACAATTACTCACCACTCACCAGCAGATGCTCAGACAGTCCCTGAGCAGTGGCTTCCTGCACAGCCAACTCCCCTTAGTTTTCCATGTTTTTTTTCACATGATATCATATGGTATGGAATATCCCTTTGGCCAGTTCAGGTCAGCTGTCCTGGTTCTGTTCTCTCCTTTTGTGTCAGCTCCTTTTGCCTCCCCTCAGGCCACCTCGCTGGCAGGACAGTATGAGAAGCTGAAAAACTGAAATGTCCTTGGTCCTTGGCTCTGTACAGCACTGCTCAGCAGCAACTTAAACGTCAATGTGTTATCAACATTATTTTTCTCCGAAAGCTAAAACATAGCATCATACCAGATGCTATGAAGGGAAAATCAACTCTGTCCCAGCTGAAGCCAGAGCACCACTCAAGTTGTGTGCTGAAGCATCAAAGTGACGTTGAAATTATTTTCCCTTTCATTCTGGATTCTCAAAAGTTTATTAGTGAACTAGGAATGTCTTTATAGTAAGTACTTTGCATGATTATAAGTCTTGGGAAATTTTCATTCACAAAGACAATGATTAGTATGTTTCATGAAAAATGCATTTGTACTCACAAGTACATTTCAGTGCATTACAGGAGGCAGTTCTTCATCTTTGTAACGGATACATACCTCAGACTGCAGTGTCGGTTTTACTATGCTGCCCTGTCAATGAGTGTCAAATTCACCTTGAAGGATCACCCCTAGGGATGCCAGCTGAACCTCTGACCCTTTTGTTTTGACTGTCACCAAGGTTAACACATCATTACAGCTTCTGATGTTTTAGATACCTGTTCATTTGGAGCCTTTTTCAATCTACACCATTTCAGACAACTTAAATGGAAGCCTCAGTGTCTCGTTGTTTTATAGGAATGTTGTGATGATTTTTGATGAATTATATTTCTTCCTAGTTTTGTGTAAAAATAGATGTGAAATTTATCAGTTTTTTTTTTATTAGAATAAGATCTACATAACCGCAAACAAAAAATAAGAAGATGAGGAAGCATCTTTCTAAATTGGAAAATGGGCAGATTCATACCTGAATTGTTGATTACAATACTAAACAGCTGCACTTTGCAAAAGAGCATGTGGTAGCAGGCCAAAGGACATCACTAAGAGTTGGTTATATATAAATGGGATATATTATTCTAGCTACTGTTGGGTTAGAAAGACACTTAGTTTATTTGGATCTGTCCTACCAATGTAGCACCTTGGATAATTAGTCTGTTATAATTAAAATGGGTTTTGATTTACCAACCCTAAAAATTATGTTTGCAAATACTGTTTATGGGATTGGTCTCTAGCCAAGAGAACTGTTTTACTAGAGAAGTCTGCTGATGGAGGTTTTACAACTTCATATTAAAATTCATTATTTTATTATATTTTGTCCTATAAATGCACTCCTAATGCAGTCCATTATTTTTGTCAAGACTGTCCACTGATAAACCAAATATACCATTAGATTGATGAGATTGACTTGTTGTTATGGTTACCAGTTTTGTATTCATGAAATAATAAATGCAAGAGGTACCAAATCAGTTTTATTTTCCTTCCTATTTTGTTTCAAATGACTTCCAAATATTCTCTCTGGAGAATTAACAGGAGGTAATGTTGAAAAGTTTTGTAAGGTAAAGGTGATCTGTTTATTCAGTGGAAAAAGCCAATGCAATTTCTGTTTCTGCTAATGAAGATTTTTTTTTTTAGTCTCAATAGCACATAGCCTGCTGGATCATGCCTTTGTATCCTTTATCCCTTAGTTATACCTACATACCTACATTATTCAGACCGTACATGATGTTATTTATATCATTTAAGCATTCACTTGAAAAGGTTGAGATTTTAATGGGGCAATGCTGTATCCTCTTCTGTCATTTCTCTCTGAACACAATCTTTTAAGTGGCAAGCCTTAAAGCACTTCTTCCTTTCAGTTAAAATTGTCATTTTCTTTCTCTTAGACTTGTCTGGAAACTTGTAATTGTCAGTGTAACAGCTACATTATCTCCAGTTAGGTGTGACGCCAGGGTTTTCACTTTGGAAGCTTTTGAACAGTACTTTGACAATGCCACAAGAGAGCTTTCTGAAAAGGAAAGTCATTGTTTATTTAACCACATGATCACACAGCTAAGGAAACAACACTTCAAACCAGTCTGATATCTACACGCCTATCTGACTACTTCAGCATTTAAAATTTATTTCTGATGGAACTCCACATGCAAACCTTCTTCCAAATTCTCTCTTTATAATAAGCACTTGCTCTTCCACTCCTCAAGGAACTGTGCAGGTCATTAAATCCCTTTTCCTGCTTTGATTTTCACCTCCTCTTATGTCTCAGGGGCAGAGTTTCTGCTTTGGGCTACAAACCTGTCAGTCTCAACGGAGGCCCAGTCCTCAGTTTCAAGGTGAACTTCTCCTAAGCATTTGTTGAAAAGTTACTATTAGGATCATAAACCTATACCTTTGTGTTGTTTCCAGGCAATCATGCTATGAAATTAGCTTGCTGTGTGAGCAGAATGAGCCTAGACCAAGACCTGGCTGATTTAATTGACAACTAGCTGAAGCTGAGCCAACAGTGTGCTCAGGTGGCCAAGAGGGCCAACAGCACCCTAGCTTGTATCAAAAAGCATCATCAGCAGAACTAGGGAAGGGATTTTCTCCCTGTAATTGGCCCTTGTGAGTCCACACCTAAAGTACTGTGTTCAGTTTCAGGCCCCTCACTACAAGAAAGACATTGAGATCCTGGAGTGTGTCTGAAAAAGTACAATGAAGCTGGTGAAGGGTATGGAATGCAGTTCTGACGGGGAGTGTCTGAGGGAACTGGGATTGTTTAGTCTGGAGAAGAGGAGGCTCAGGGGAAATGTTATCTGTCTCTACAACCACCTACGTGGAAGGAGGTGGTGGTGAGATGGGTGTCAGCCTCTTCACCCAGCTAACTAGTGATAGGATGAGAGGGAACGGCCTTAAGTTTTGCCAGGGGAGTTTCAGGTTGGATATTTGGAAAATTTTCTTCTCTGAAAGAGTAGTGAGGCCCTGGAACAGGCTGTTCAGAGAGGTGGTGGAGTCACCATCCCTGGAGATGTTTGAGAAACAGTAGATGAGGCACTGAAGGACTTAGTGGGCATGGTGGTGATGGCTTGATGGTTAGACTGGATGATCTAAAAGGTCTATGATTCTAACACATTATTAAAGGCAACTTTATATACAGCAAATATTGTATTTGAACATTCTATGTGTAGAACACACACATATCAGATTGGTCTTTGCAGAGATGTTTGAAACTGTCATTATTCTTATCTGTAGTACAGAATTTATGCCTTATTTCTTACAGGTCATGAAAAAAATCTCAGAATCTTAACAGTATTTTCCAGAATTTCAGTATTTAGTATTCCAAAATTTAAGGGCTATCTAAGCATTTTTTTTCTGAAATGCAGTGAAAATAAGCACATTATATTCCACCAAACATTTATTGCCAAACTTCGGGTCTGGGGAAAACATGTAGCATTTAATTTGAATTTTTTTTTTAAGATTTTATGACATTTTTGTCAAATCTGTACTAGCAAATGGAGCAGTTTGAAAGGGAAAGAGAATCATAAGAACCATTTTTTTTTTCTCTATATCAAACTTTTTTTAAAGCTCTGACTTTTTGTGGCACTACTGTCTTCTATTTTCAGTGGAGTTTGGCTATATTCTTTCTTCAAAAAACATTGTCTTAGGAAAAGACTGTATGAAGTACATGAAGTATGATATAAATAGTGTATGAAGCAAAGTATAATGCATAATTGATAACTCATTTAACTTTTGTTTTTATACTTATAATGCTTAGGGGTTTTTTAGAACTTTTTCACTTCATTTCTGAATTTTTTTTCTACATAGACTTTGAAAACCACATACCATTTAAAATGAAAAATGAATTTGCAAGGATAGCAAATAAGATTTCTCTCCCTTTTCTGAACATAAATAGGCAAAACCAGTGGATCTGTGTTAGAACATAGGTGTTCACTAGAAGAAAAAAAGAGTGAATTGTAAATATTCTTAACATTTTCGGAAAGGTTGCACCTTGATGCAAACACTAAGGTACAGTAACCTACTGAGGTTTGTTTATGTACTCTTAACAATACTCTTAACTACAAGTCTTGTGCCAGGAGTTTCAGCCCACGCTTGTATTTGAGGGGAACAGTAAGGAAGTGCTGCAGAGGAAGCAATTATCCCAGCAGGGCCACAGGGCCCCTCCATGACTTGGGCAGCCCTTTACCATGAGCAGATGAAAGAGCAACTATAGGCAAGGCCTGTTCCCCAGGCTTCTATCTTTTCGAACTCCTTGGCTATTCATTGTGTAACCACTGCCATTTACATACTGAGCGGATTTCAGCTCCAAAGTTAAGGGCTGAGTGGGAAGAGCTAAACTGCCAGGCAGCATGTCTTGTGGAAGCTGGAGCTGGATTTCTCACAGGTAACTTAGCAATAGACCACATCTGAGGACACTTGGAGGTAGTGTAGCTTAGAGATAGTGATGGAAGACGTGTGAGCACTAGGGAGCAATGATCCCGCATAGAGGGTTAGAACACTGCATAGTTTATTTTGCTTCATTGCACCCTGCGTTGGCCTATTTTAAGAGAAATAGGAATTCCACTGCCTGGAGTTTCACAGTGTGGATTCATTATCCATTGCTAAAGATGAACTTTATCTTTGTACTCCCTTGAGGTAACAGAGGACCGAACACTTTGTGAACTATCTGAGATCTACAGGTCACTCAGTGCCTATTGAGTCTGACTAGCAGATCGAAAGTTGAGCATGAAGGGGGAACAAAAATAATACGAGGCTGCTCTGTGGGCTGGGGAAATTGGGTGAGTGGGTATTCACCCCTCTGTGCATATTTTTTCCTTCTTATTCATGTAAGGTTAGATTTTAGGATCTTCTAAGCAGGAGTCTTTAATGTCTAGCCTGGTGGCTTTCCAGTGTTCCTTCAATAAAAATGAAAGTTACCATCAAATTTGCTTTGGTTTCCTGTAGCAGCAACTTTTTAGCGCGATCCTGTAGCTCAAAGCTTGTGTGCAGACCACAGAAAATAGACTGAAAACTATGATTTATGGCTTGCATGTGCTGCAGCTGACAAGAACTGCAGTGATCTCTGATCGAAGAGTGAAATGTGGCAGATTAATATATGACTTTGAAATCTTTGTGAAAAAATGAACAAGAGTGTGTGTTCCTTTTTCTTTTTTTCTTGAAAGTGTGTTTCATAAATGATGTGAAATGATGTGAGAGTTTTAATGTCTTCTCAACTCCATATGTTCTTCATTGTCCAACTATGAAAGTTAGAGCTGAGCTTGGGCTCAGCCAATGATAAATGCAGTAGAAATATAACCCAGGTTTATGTGCTTTTCTGAAGCTTGATGTAATTGCCCTGACATGTTGTCTTGGTAAAAAGTAAGAGAATCAGTAAGTTTTTAGTATTCATATTACAAAACATTGTCTATTTTTGAAGGCTACATTTTATGAAGTATTTATGTGTCTGTAGTGCCAGTACTTTGGAAGTAAACTTCATTGCAGTTTTGGAAAAAAAAAAAAAAAGTGTTCAATGGGAGATCAAATCTGTCTCAAAATTCAAAACTGTCAAAATATCAATTTGAAAGTGTATGAAAGGACTCGATGTTTTTTTGCCATCATTGATAACTTTTTTATTTGATGAGTTTGGTCCTCAGTTTGTATTCTGTACCAAATAGGGCTCAGGTTTTCCCTCTGTAAAGAAGGAAGAAATTCCTTCTTCCCTTGGGAAGCTACTGAGCTGCCTCCAGGGATGAAAGCTTTCACAGACAATCGAGTGTAGGAAGTGAAACAGTCACAAGAAGGATGTGACAATCTGTAATTCATATCCACTTCAGTCAGGAGCCAGAGTGGGCTGCCAGTCTCAGAGGGACGTACCTCCTCCTGGAGACAAGTGGGAATCTATGCCAAATATGCTGCAACTCAGAAGGTCACTGAAGCCAAGGCTGGAAATAATGACCCTCTGCACAGGCCCATTCCAAGAAAAAAAAAAAAAAAAAAAAAAAAAAAAATTTCAGCTGGGTAACAGGCTACAAGGAAATCGACCACACACCAGACACAGCGCATAAAAAAACACTTTTTTTTCTACCCTCTCTCCTCAGACTGAGGTGATTTTGTTATTATTTGAGAATTGTACTTTTAAGTCTAGTAAAATCTTCACTTTGCATTTTTAAAGCCTTTCAATTTCTTGTGGGAGCTCGTTGTAGGAAGTTTATGAATTTTGACTTCAAAGCTCTTGATAACTTGAATCCTGTCGCAGCAGTTCTCTTTAGAAGACCCTACATCAGGACCTTGATAAATCATTTATTTTGACACTGTGGCAGTGAGAGATCTGCACTCTGATCAGTGTCTTTCGTCAGATTACAAGTCTTAGTGAAGTTTTGCCTAGCCACGTATCTAAGCCTTGAAGTTGAAAATGAGAATTCTGCTGTTGGAGACTCACAACCGGCACAACTACTTTTCTGAGAGAACTGTAGGAAGTTTCCTATTGTGTAAATACACATGATACCAAGTTGTCTTAAATCAGTATTGCTGTCCTGCCAGCATAACTCCAGATTTAGAAAAGTAAGAAGTCACTGGTCAACACCTGCAATGGCAGTTAGGAAATTAAACCCTCTTGAAGTCAGCAGCAGTCCATACTCCTCTGAAATGATATGGCCCTCCTCCTCCCTGATAGGTCTTGCACAGCTGAGGCGTACTCTGCAGTAGGGTAAGTCACTGGGTCCAGTCATGTAAATGGTCCTTTTGCTCTCTGAAGTGATGGCCTAAATCCACACTTGCCTTCATTCTTGTGAACTTTTTGATAGAACCCTAAAGAATGGCCTTGTGTCTCTGTCTTTTGCAGTTTAGGCATGCTTAGTGGGGAATAGGCTGCTGAATATCTCTGTAGATTTGGGCTATACTGCTTATTTTGTGGTTACCAGGTCTTAAAATGTATGGTTTGTTCGGATTGTTTTCCTATATTACATTTGTAATACTTCAGGTAAAATAGTAAAAACTGAAACATTTATGTGGCAAATTGGCCCCAGTTAGTCTGGGATTTTATCTTTGGAGGTGTGCAAACAACACAGTGGTGGTAATGCTTTTAAAAATTCCTGTGTAACAGACCCTTCCGACTGAAGGGGAAAGAAATGTAGACGTATGTATGTAGGCAATGAGATCAGCTCAAGTTCAGTTTTATTTCTGATTTCAGTCACTATTTGTAGTGAAAGCTACATGCATCAGTGCATGTATCCAGGGGAGATTTACACACCAGGCTAAATATACAGTTTAACAGAAATACCATAGTTGTCAGTATGACACATCGTTCCCATCTGTGTCAGTGACATTTGCGTTTAGCTGCGCTTTCTGTACTGCCCAAAGGATGGTTCATTCCATGGGTTTTTTACTGACCCATAGGATGTACTTGTATGTTGTGTTGCTCATTAGTTCATTAGTTAACTTTAGTATATTGGCTATTCAGTAAATAGTATTCTGAAAACTAGTTTCTGAAGCAAAGATTTTTCTTTTTTAGATCACAGTTGAGCAGGTTTCAGGCCATTAAATATTTTTTGTTGTAAGAGGATTTTAATCTTGATTTATAATAACAAAGGAAGTATTGCATAATAAATGTTTTTTACTGTAGCTGTGAAAGTGTTTCAAGAAAGTATTTTATCAATTCAAATATTTTCATATAAACATAAATGTCTGTTCAGAAATTAGTTGTTATTATTAATGTGAGCCAATATGGCCTATTTTGAATTAAATCTTTCTTTGTTGTTAACTAAAGCCAAATGTTTGTAGAAAGCAAGATGGAGATTGTTACAGTTTTAAATGCCTGAGAATTGTATATGCTGAGATACATTTTTTTTTTTTTCTTTCCTGAAGTTGATTTATGACATTCTGCATATATACTGTCTGTTTTCACTGTCTTGTGGAAAGCTTTAAACACTTAATGGTGATTCTGATATTTAGTGTCTTATGATAATAACCAAGTGCTGAACAACCTTCAGCTCCTCTGAAGTCACCAAACAATTCAGGACACAGATAAGCCTTAACTCTTGTAGATTTCAATCTTGTAGATAAAGTCATTGGTAATAAGGCTGTAGAAGAAGGGAAATGTCTCATGAGCAGAACTAAGCCTGATTCTGACTTTCCATGTATTCTACCCAAACTGTTGGGTGTGCCAGAAGGAGCAGCTTTAATCTGTTGTCATTTTTGTACCTTAAATACTCCTTCTTATTAAGGAAAGATATCTTCATGTGCATTTTGCCCCATTCATTACAAACCCTACTTTCCAGCCTATCATCATTGCAAGACTGTTTTGTTGGGAAACAACTGAACTGCATTTTGTCATCGCAGATTTATTGGAGAAAGACCAGATGAAAGTTTTTTTTTAAACTTCTTTCATGTGGTATTTTGTGTTTGATCTGGAGAAGGCAGCACATATCTTTTTGAGGTCCGAGAGAATGGAACCAGAAGTGAGAAAGGCTTGCTTGAACTTTGAAGTTGAACATGAGCATTGTTGAAGACGTATGCCAAACGTGTTTTAACGTCTAGTGTTTTGCTATGATACTTAAGCATGTTATAGGCAGGGAAGAATACATGGGATTCACAAGGCTTGTAACAAGATACACATTTTTAAATTAAAAATAAGTAGATACTCATTTATCCTTTTTTATTCAACCACTCATTTAAAACTTAGAATTATCATCTATTGCTTCTATTCCATGCTTTACAGTCTATGATGCAATTGTTAGTAATAAAACGGGTGTACTAATCTGTTTGGGGATGCTAGACCATATGGACAGAAATGTGCAAACTCTGTGTTTCCTGAATAGGATATAGTAGCACCATTTTACTTCTATATATCATTGCTGATGCTGTTAACTACAATTGCTTGTACTCACCTGGTTCCTCAATCATTGTATTGTCATTAAGAAGTAGAGGGTACACTTTTAAAAGTATAGAGCATATCAGACAGGCTAATATCCCATACCCATCACATTTCATTCTAAATAAAATGTGATATTAAGTTCTACTGTAGAAGATGGAAATATGTGAATTTTGTGATGTTACATATGCAGAAACCCTGGTTATACATACAGAAGTCAGTGTTTCATTCCATAGCCTAGCTTTGCTTTAGAATTATCACTGAACAGGACAGTTTTCATTTATTAAATGGTATGCAACTAGGAGGCAAAATATTTTTTTTTTAAAGATGCTAGTCGTCATTATATTTGTATATATTGCCAATCATTTCCCTCACGGCTTCTTTTGTTCTTGTATTACATAGTAAATTTCTGTGAAAAGAAAATGAATCGCCCATGTATTAAAACAAACAAACAAAAAAAAAAACATTTCTTAGTATAGACAGATGGGTGTGGATTTATATATACAGAGATTTACAAACACACACAAATATAGGTGTGTAAAATATGGTTGTAGAATAAGTATGTATTTGTACAGCTATTCTGAATACCTGGTGGTATGTTGTAGAACCCTTGGGTAAGTTTTTATGGATTTGATTTATTGGCTGACCAAGTTGATTCATTATTTGTATGATTTTTTGCTGCTGGGTGGTCGTAATTTACAATTCTGGACCTAGTTAACTATGTGGGTGCCTATAGTTTCCTGAATCAACGTCTCTAACTATTGTTTAAAGAAATAAATGAAGTAGACTTGCTTGAATGAACAGTTTACTCATGAGGGGCAAAATATAATCAGGCAGGCAGGTCATAGAAAATAGCTTTCAATCACCATGTCATCATATATTCTGTTAGCATACATGTAACTCCGTATGTGTTACAGACAACCAAAGATCATCTGTGAACTGCTGATCACAATCTTTTTTTCCCTATCAGTTTTCAGTACTGTTTTCATATCCTCTACTTGTGGAACCCTGGTAAATTGGTAGGCAGAGAACAGAATGAAATCTTGAGGAGACATTAAAGGTCAAAAGGTGCTGTGACATTGCTTCAGTATAAATAAAATATCATACTTAGTTGTTTGGTATCTCTTGTTCACTAGTGTTCTTGTTAACTAATGTTACACCGTCTGTTACTTTTTCAAACCATTATTAGTTTGAAGTCTGGTTGATGTATTCTGAGGCAGGGGCACAAATACGAGAAGAGTTGAAGCAATCAAACTAAAATTCCTGGTTAACTGTTAAGTGTCCACAGACTGTGAAAAGTTCTGATTTGTTGTGATTTCAGATACTGCCTCCAAATGTGATTTGGCTGTTTACTGCTCTTAATACCAGATATGATATAGCTACAAAAATGCACATACATGTATTCCATTGTGTACTTTGTTAGTTTAGGCCATTGACCCATAATCCATAGGTATTTGTAGGATTTTCTATTGAGAGAAAAAGTGGTAAACATTGCACATATAGAACATAATTTTGTCATAGCTACAGATTTGATTTGCAATGTCTTGTTAATAAATAGAAGATCTTGATCAATCGTACTTAGATGATGGGCACTTAATTGTTAGAACTCAATGGAAAACCTGGGCAGTGGACCAGCAGAGGAAGTTTCTTCTAGCCATCTGTGAATGTTTAATTATAGATGTATGTAATTCTACATGCACTTGTGATACGTTTTAACATCATTTTATCATAATGGCATAATTTATCATATTTTTATTCATATGTTGACTATATCACGGCCGAAATTCTTAACCCCTCTTCTGCTTAAAAAAAAAAAAAAAAAAAAAAAAAAGGAAAAAATAGAACAAAAAAATCTAAATGCATTAAGAATTGCTATCTTGGAAGCACAACTACTTTTTGTAGGCGTGCCATATGTTTGAAAATCTGCTTCAAAGACCATGAGACTAGAAAGAGAATGTTCATCGGTTTATGCAAGGCACGAGAGAATGTTTCCTCTAAATCCTTATGTAAATCTCATATAACTCGATGGAAATCAGGTTTCAGTAATTTTTAATAGTTCAATTGTTTAAATGTTTCTGCTTTAATGCTTTTTTCCATCTGTGCTATGAAGAGGACTTGTGATGATTCCTAGAAGAAATTCATAGAGTAGTTCTTGTAGTGGTTAAAATTTGTGCAAAATGCACAGTTGTGTCAAGCTGTAAAGGCTTTGGAGGGGATTTTCTTAAATGCCAAAGTCACAGAAGAGCACAAGTACTACTGATTGTCAGTGGGACTTAAGTCCTTAAGACATGTATGAAAATCACAGCTTTCAGTTTACATGGATTTGAAATCATCAGCAGGTTCAGTAAATTCTTGTGATGTGCAAACACATTTCTTTGTTAAATCCAACACGTTCAACATTGATGTTTTAATTTCTGCACATATATTTGGACATATAGGTATTCCAAAATGAATATGGAAATCCTTCTGGAATTGTTTTTTTTTAAACCCTTTGTATGTATTAACTGAAAGTAAGTAGTATTCTGTGATTTAGGGATAGGTAAAACAAGAATAAATGTAGATAGACTATTAGCTATAAGTTATGCTCTCCTCTCATGCTTACTGTTTCAAGAGGTTAACAATCTAAAAGTTTCAGGTTCTTAAAATACATGCATTTGCAGGTTACTTTTAATATTGTTACTATTCATACTTGAAATCCCCATTGAAATTTCAGCATTACTAGATTGTGGGTTATAAAGGATGAATCTTTCATGTTCTGAAACAATGAGTGCCAAAGGCAAAAGAGTGAAATTTGTATGCAACACTATCTGTATTACATGCGCATGTTCATTTATCTCAATAACTGACTGTCATCTTTGTGTGTGTACATCTTACAATGATAATAAGAGACCAACACTGCTCAAGATGTCACATTTTCAAGGATAGATTTCTAGCTGCAGGCAACTTGTGCAAAATACCTCAAAGAAAGTACACATATAGAGAACACTCTCTTGTCACTGGCCACATTAGATCCTTTTATGTAGTTTCACCTGTGGCTTTTATTTATTGTTTTCTTCTATATGTGCCTTGGACTTCAGTATTTTTCAAGTTAATAAATACTATTAAGTCATTCATTCCTCTTAAGTTATTTTCTATTGTCCTTGATTTGTCCTAGATCAGAGGTGGAAAGCTTATGATCACATACACAAGAAAGAATGATGCTGGCAAGTACGTTTGTGTTGGAACAAATATGGTTGGAGAACGTGAAAGCGAAGTTGCAGAGCTCACTGTTTTAGGTAAGAACTCTCCTTTAAGACCGTGTTAATGAATGTCCACAAAAATGAAAATGTCCACCTTTGTTCTTCCTAGGAAGCCTTTAATTAAGAGTTTTCAGTGTTTCTCATAGAATCATAGAATCATCAAGGTTGGAAAAGACCTCCAAGATCATCTAGTGCAACCGTCCACCTACCACCAATATTTCCCCTCTAAACTACATCCCTTAGTACCACATCTAAACATTTCTTGAACACCTCCAGGGATGATGACTCAACCACATCCCTGGGCAGCCCATTCCAGTGCCTGACAACTCCTTTGGAGAAGAAATTTTTCCTAATATCCAACCTGAACTTCCCCTGGTGCAACTTGAGGCCATTCCCTCAAATGTTTTTATCATGTCTATTGTCATTAGAATAATATGTCTATTCTAAAGAATGGGTGGCGGTTAGATTCACAGAATCATCTAGATTGGAAAAGTTCTTTAAGATGATCTTGTCTAATCATAAATTAATGGCTTTGCAATCCATCTTGGTTTGTTGTTGCCATCAGAAGACATTTTCATACTTTGTTTTCAAACCAAAAATAATTGCAGTGTCCCTTGACTGGGTCTTTAATATAAAATAAGACCAAAACAAAATGTGACATCACTAAGAAGAGGCTTAATTTTTCCCCATAGATTTGTGGATGTAGTAGGTTATTAACCATTTCCCCTTAAATTATAAAGGTTTCATATTGCTCTCAGTCTCTGTCTTGCAGCTCAGTGGGTGGATACCCTGAGAAAAAATCACTTTTACTACTAAAGACTAAGGCAAAGATGGCATTTAGTATCTCAACCTTTCTTCATCTCTTGTCACTATGTTTCCACTCACATCCAATAAAGGATGGAGATTCTTCATAGTCCCTCTTTTATTGTTTATGTACTTAGAAAAACACTTCTTATTGTCTTTTACTGCAGCGGCAGGTTTAATTCAAGCTGGGTTTTGGGCCTTCTAATTTCCTCCCTGTATAACCACATGACATTTTTGTAGTTTTTTCTGAGTTGCCCGCCTCTTCTTCCAAAGGTCACAAACTCTGTTATTTTTTTTTTGGTTCCAGAATAAATTCTCTGTTCGGACAGTCTGGTTTTCTTTCCCACCAGCTTTTCTTTTGGCACATAAGAACAGCCTGCTCCTTTGCCTTCAAGATGTCATTCTTGAAGAATGTCTGGCCTTTGTGGACTCCTTTGTCCTTCAGAACTGCCTCCTAAGGGACCCTATCAACCTGGTCCAAAATCAGCTCCTACAAAAATCCAAAGTAGCAGTTCTGCTGACTGCAGAACTTTTTATTCGGGTTTAAGGTCTATCTTGTCAGTCTTAGCACTGTCATCTGTCTTCAGTAATATTTAGAAATATGATGCAAATATCTTGAAGTCTTGTTCAGTGTTTTTTATGAGCAGTATTTTCCTTAATAAACTGAGCTTATATGCCATTTTTAAGTTATTGAGCTAGAATATCCAGCAAGATAGCATGTTAACTTTTTAGAAGCTAAAGAACGCTTCATGTGATCCACCATCCTGTTGCTTTTTGCTTTTTTTTTTTTTTTTTAATATACAGATCTTTGAAGCACTTTGGGAGGAAATTTATCTTTAAATAGACTTTTAAAACTTCCAAGCAAAATCTAAGATTGAAATAAGGTTGTATTTACATGAGTAATCTGGGCTCCTAGTCAACTGTACTAGTGAATCAGCCTACTACTAACCAGAGAATCACTATATGAACTGTTACATGTAATTTATGTTGGAAAATATTACTCTTTCTGAAGACTTATAAGAGGAACTCATTAGAGAGATCCTTCTTTGAATTTTACTCCATCTGGTTTTCTCTTCAAATATATTTCTGATATTCATCCTGGAAAAGCTAGTGAGCATTTCTTTTAAAGCAGGACAAGCTTTGACTGTCTTATCAAGTCAGACCTTAGATACGAGTCAATAAGCATGAGAAGCATTCTGACTTCATATTTTAATATCTTTCAGCATAAATCTTCTGTTTATGGTTTTTCGTTATCTGGAAGTTGAAATTTTGCTTTTAGGTCTGCTTTAGATCAGAGGGAGGATTATAAGTCAGAGACTGTAATATTAGGAAGTTTCAAAGTGTTCCCTGCTAAGCTTTCTTTGTATTTAGCAAATGATTGTCTGACAAAGTGAGATACTCAAACTAGTATCAGAGTGATTCCTTTAACCACTTGAATAACAGTATTATGAATAAGCAGACAGAAGATCTTGGACTATTACTTTTCTGTAGGAAAGTGAAGTAAGGAACAGTATGGCCCAGGGTTCAATTCTGTTCAACATTTTTATCAATGATCTCTATGCAGAAGCAGAGTGCATCCTCAACGAGTTTGCTGATGATTCTAAACTGGAGGGTGGTGTTGACTCCCTGGAGGGATGAGTGGCCTTGCAAAAGATTTTAAATAGATTGGAGCCATCAGCAACAGCATTACATTCTTCAAAGGAAAATGCTGGGTTCTGCACTTGGGACAGAGTAATGCATTTGGGACAGAGAATGGATGGAGAGCAGCTCAGCAGAAAGGGGCTTGGGGGTGCTGGTGACAGCAGGCTCAGTGTGAGCGAGCAGTGTGCCCTGGCAGCCAAGAGGACAAACCATATTTTGGGGTGCATTAAAATGAGGCGATTCTCTTGCTGTGTTGAGCATTGGTCTGGCCTCACCTTGAATATTGTGTATAGTTCTGGACTCCACCATACAAAAAGAATGCTAAGGTCCTTGAGAGCATCCAGAGGAAGGCAACCAAGCTGATAACAAGGCTGAAGGCATATCCTGGGAGGAGAGGCTTAGAACAGTTGGACTGTCCAGTATGGAGAAGAGGAGGTTGAGAGGTTACCTCACTGCTTCCTGCAGCTGCCTGAAGAGGGGAAGCAGAGGGAGGTGCTAGGCTCTGCTCCTGGGAACTAACCATAGAGCATGAGGGAAGGGCACAAAGCTGCACCAGGGTAGGCCCGCACTGGACATCAGGATACATATCTTTAATTTAAGAGTGGACAAACACTGGAACAGTCTTCCTAGAGAGGTGGTTGACACAGAGTGCCTGTTTCTGTTCAAGAGGCATTTCGACAACATGCTCATTAGTGTGCTTGAACTTTTGGTTAGCCCTGAAGCCCTGTAGAGATCAAGCAGTTGGTCTCAGTGGTCTTTGAAGGTCCCTTCCAACTGAACTATTCTGTTCCCTTCAGTGCAATCCTCAATAAATAAATGTAGAACGTTCAATATTTTAAAAGGAAAGTGTAAGGGCTGTAGAAATCTTCTGTGCTTCCTCACTTCAAATACATTATTCTGTTGTAATCAGTTCCTCTCTCAGAGGACAGCACTAAGATATACAAACTATATACAAAAATACAAAAATATATACAAAATATGCTGAAACTGCATATTGCATTTGATCTTGAATCCCAGTGTGAGATCCTAGTATTGAGATGGTGTTGATGGGACCCTGAAGTAGAGGAAACTGTCTTCCGGTAAATATTTCCTAAGTACATAGAATACAGATTGATCAGGCACATAGAAGGGACTGCAGAAAATATTGAAAAAACTTTGTTTGCAACAATAATCATTTCACCAAGTATGCTGACAGTTCCTACCTCCTTGGTTTTACATTACAATCAGAATTATGTAAAACAGAACCTTAAAGCTCATTGTGCAATCATATCTTTACATCAGATTTAAGGAGTCGTAAAATGACAAAATCTGATAGTGGGACAAGTGCTCCTTGATGTTATTCTAATTTAATTGTAGTGCTTTTGATATTGTTGTTATATTGTGTCCAAATAAATACATGTATTTTGGGGTTTCCTTTGCTGACCTTCTATAATGCAGTCTTGGTGTGTGGATCTTGTCATATAATCTAATCTTAATTATCAAGAGCTGTAGATTGAAACAATACGGAGTTGTCACTATGCCTCCTGGTTGTTTTGGGCTTTTTTGTTTGTTTGTTTCTGTTTGTTGTTTTTTGTTGTTTGGTTGTTTTTTTTCCTATTGCTCAGCAATTGTGTCCTTGCCAGATCAGTCCTTTTTATTTCACAGAATTAAGCTGAATATTTTTCCCCTAAGTATTCTTACTGTGATGCTTAATCTGGTACATTCAGATTGCATTTTTATTGCACCTATAAGAAAATAGATGTGTGTATGTATGCCTAGAAATGTAGGTTTTTTTCTTGTTTTAATTTTCACTCACTGAATATAAAATGGAGCTTTAATTGACAGCATAAATATAAGTTTTCTGTTTAAATATCGTTAGCTTAGCTTTAGAAAGTGAAACAAAGGTAAGTTTCCCATGAGATGGGTGTCCTGCTGGTCTGGACATCCTCCAGACTAAAAGAAGTCCTTTTATAGGGTTTTGTGTTGTCTCTTCCAGTTCAGTCCTTTTTAAACCATTCATTAATGCTTTATAATAATGAATTTCTAAATTTTTATCTGCAGCATCAAAGTGATATTCATGAAGTATGATATTAGTCAAACCTAACACAAATGTCATGTGCTAAGAATCATAGAATCATAGAATTGCTCAGGTTGGAAAAGACCTTCACGATCATCAAGTCCAACTGCAACCTAACCATACTACCATAACTCTAACAACCCACTGCTAAATCATGTCCCTGAGCACCACATCCAAACGGTTTTTAAACACAGTCAGGGATGGTGACTCAACCACCTGCCTGGGGAGCCTGTTTCAGTGCTTAACAACCCTTTCTGTAAAGAAGTTTTTCCTGATATCCAACCTAAATCTCCCCTGGAGCAACTTGAGGCCATTTCCCCTTGTCCTGTCACCTGTCACCACTGAGAATATGAAGCTGTCTTTTCTCCTGTCTGGCTCTTGTACTCTTGTTAGAAATACGTGGTGTATTTTTGAATATTCACAGTTCTTGATTGTGCCAATAGCTTCAGACTCTTCCAGTTTTAGTGAGTTGATATGTATATCTTTAATATGTACAAGTCTAAACACGTGGCTGTCTTCTCACCTCCCTCAAAGCTTTCACAACTTTATAGGCAAAAAGTTCATCTGCCTTAAGCACTGGAACATGCAAAGCACTGCCGTTCTCTCACAGACATCCTGTTGTCATCTGCTGCCTTTCTTGATGAGTAATTCCTGGAGTATCCCAGTTGTTGTCAAAATAGTTTTCTTTCTTGTGCTTGAGCAAGCCTCACTATCCCCCTGGTGTAAAACTGTATGGATAGTTCAGCATCCTAAAGCTTTGGACCCTGCTGTAGGTAGAAAAGTGTATGGATTTTTTTCCTGAAATGTCTAGCTTGTAGAAGGGTTGCTGCAACAGCACAGCCTGTGCTGAAATCTCATTTTGTTTCAAAATACCCGAGAAAATTGTGCAAATATATATATCTGACTCTAGTGATCCAGAACTGGGGTCATCCATGTCCTACCATGTGAGTCAGCGTATTTGAGAACCAGAATTATTAAAAAAAAAGGGGGGGGGGGTTTGCTTACTTAATTTTATGTGTTCTCATGGAAGAAAAATGTCTCTTTGTAAAGTAGCAGTGGAAATGCATCAAATACGAGCTGCTGCTGACATGTGTGCAAGCAAACTCATAGAGATACTGTGCTGGGCATTACTTGGAATCTAGTGAGAAAGTATTTAGTTTGTGCCTTATGTCTGTTTGAAGTGCTGCAAGAGATGATTAGTCATTTGTCTGAGGCCTTGGAGCAGGTCTGTTTCTTTCTGAGGATCTGTATGTATTCAGATTAGCTGTTTAAGTTGTTTTCCTTCGGTTAGATTTGATATTATGATATATAAGAAATAAGACTGTGCATGGATCCTGAGGTGAATAATGCTAGCTGTCTACATGGCTACAGATCTTCTGTCTGCTGGCTAGGAGCCAGAGGAGCAGTGGTAGAATCAGCTCCATTGGATTCATCACACTGTTCCCATTGCTCTAACAGATGGAACTCAAGGAAAATCACAGTTTCACGGTTCAGGCGCAGAACTGCTGGACTAATCCTGTTCTTTTTTTTCCTCTTTAGAAAGACCGTCTTTTGTGAAGAGACCGAGTAATTTGGCTGTAACTGTGGATGACAGCGCTGAGTTTAAATGTGAGGCAAGAGGTGACCCAGTCCCTACAGTGAGATGGAGGAAGGATGATGGGGAATTACCAAAAGCGAGGTGCGTGCAGTGTATAGAATTGTCTTTCTGTTGACAAGTAGCTCGGTGCATGATATAGCCATTTGACAGCTAGCAATACTTTTTCTTGAATGAGGAAGTCCTAATAAGACATTTCTAATTACCATGGAGCTCTGGAATGATAATTGATGTTAAAACTTAAGAACTACTTCTTCTAAACCTTTTGTTGTGACAACACACAAATACAACAGAAAAGAATTCAATTGAGTCAATAATACCTGAAATAGATTAATTCTCCACCTGATAAGTCTTCTGTAATTATTAAAACCGATGGGGAATGTATAACAGATAAATTAGGTTACGCCATCAGGAAGTATATATTGGAATTGTAACTGATGTAAAATGCAGCATGTTAATGTAACAAGCTGCCTTGATTATACCTGGTTTTGTTATTAAGTCTCTAATTTAATTTTTTTCTGTCCTTGCTGTAATTCAGGCCAAAAAGTAAAGCACCTTATTAAAAGGAAACATAATTCTGTGATAGATTATTTCTTTATTTTCTTGAAATTCCCAAATATCAGTTAAAAATCTGATGGGAGTAGTGGGAGGGAATTGAAGAAGATGCAGTATCAGTTGTCATCCAAATTCAGATTCCTATTAATCTAGTCTGTAGCTTTAATAAAAGCTGTTACGTTTTTAAGAGAAATATCTACTGTCGGTGAAGAGAAGCACACTGACAGCATAATATAAAGAGGAAGAAAACATGACAAAAGGAGAGGAAATGGTAAAAGGCCACATCATTCTTGAAAAAAAAGTACTGAATGTGTTGTGATTTATGTTGAATTTTAAGTAATTCTCATCTTCCTGAGGACAATGGTTTTGATCATATTAAAAAATAATAGTAATACTTCAATTCAGATGGAAAAATTATGGTGAAAATAATAACTACTATTAAATTTACCTGTTAAGAGAATTATAATAATTAAAAAGTTCTGCTGTAGAGCTTTACAATTGTATTACACCAGTGAGATTCTACCAATGTCAGAGAGACTGACCTATGCTGGAAATTAAATCATTATCAGGTTTGCAAATTTATAGATACATTTTGGTTTGAAAAGTTTATTTTTACATTCTTGATTTGTAGAAATTTTCAAATATTTATAGGGGAAATGGATGAATAAAAAAATTCCATAAATGATGGAAAAACACCATCCTCTTACCCTTTATAGAAGTTGTACAAAGTTCTGCCTCAGCTCTTAGTTCTGTATTGCTTACCTTGGTTATATATTACTATGTATATTTAAAGATATGAAATCCGTGATGATCATACTCTGAAAATCCGGAAAGTTATGGCAGGAGACATGGGATCATATACTTGTGTAGCAGAAAATATGGTTGGAAAAGCAGAAGCATCGGCAACTCTAACAGTGCAAGGTAAGAATGTTTTATTTTATATTACTCTAACTTACACTTAAGAGAAATGGGTTTTGTATACAGTAACTTCTTAGACTTGCTGTAGGCAAACTAGTAGAGTCTGGACACAACTCACCTTACTGTAAGCACAGTTGCTACTTAGATAGTAACTCTATGCTGTGCTGTAAAGATGAATTACAAAAATGTAGTTTTAGTTTAAATTGTACTTTTAAGGAACCAGGAGAATTTCAAATGTAACATTTCTTGTAAGCAGTTTTCATGTTACTGGGGTAGGGGATTAAATACATTCTGAATTTCACTGTGATCAGAATTATGTTACTTACCATCTTCGTATCTAAAATGCTAACAGAAAGATAAAACTGGTTTTGCCAAACTATTTTGTTTTAAGTTTAGCTTCAGGGATCTGCTGAACTTTTTCAATTAAATATAGTAAAGAAGCAGTAAATGATAAATGTGTGTGTGTGTATGTATCTTTTAATACATTAACCCAGACCACTGGAATTTCTGTTGCTTTTTCATTATAAAAGCATAGCATAGCACTACTGTTTCTTTGTGAGATAAAATTCAGCGGAACTCAGTGAACTAATATGTATAAAAATTCTTCATTGCCTTTATATACACAATCCAGATGTTCACTATTCAGATAATCCTTCTCTTCCTTTCCTGGCTAGCAGACAGGCAATGATGTCATACTGAAGCTTTTTTTTTCTGTGCACTGATGGTCCTTCTGTCCTTTTTTCTGTTCAAGGGGAATTAGTCATTATGGAGTTCTGGGGAAGTATAGGCTTAAAAGTATTTTATTTGGTAACAGGCCTCTCTTTTGACACATTTACTGTAGCAGGAAAGGTCTTGTCCTTAACCTGCTCTCCTTTTCCACTAGAAACATTTGGTGTCCTTAGCACCTGTAGCTGTTAGAAAAATACAGGAAGGAATTCTTTTGTTGAAGCTCTCACAAAACCAAGAATTTTGAGATGTTGTCTTTCATTATTCAGTATGTTTATATATCCAAGCTGACACCTTATGTTTGCAAAATAATCAGCTCTTATGCTCAGCATTTTGGAATAAAAGATTAATGGGTAAGCAGTAAGCAGTTTATTTAAAAGAAAAAGCCTGAATTATTTTTAACATGGTCATTTGTTCTGAAGATCATGTCTTACAATGAATGTTAATCTTCTAGAATGTTAGCATTAAGAAAATTTCCTTTATGACTGATTGAGTGGTTACCTTTCGGGAAATAAGCTATCAGTAACCCTGATCCTCCTTATTCCTATTCAAATAATATGCAAACACATTCTGTTAATTCCATTTGGGTCTATGGTACTACTCAGATATGAAATGACAATTTTATAGCTGTTAGAGATATAGATGAGAATTGAATTTTGATAATAAAACAGTACCTCTAAGAAACAGTATTATAACTTAAGTTTTGCTTAAGCAAGATCCTTGTGTTGTGTTGTTTGTAAACACTTGTATTACACAGTAGATATTTACATAGTAACAGCTTTGCTCTGTGGATATTTTTATAAGGTAATTGGTTTCCCAGTGCGGATGGATCATCTCCTGATCCATTTTTTCTGCACTAATATGTCTGTAGAATGGACTGATGTGAGAAATCATAATAGGTGAGGCCAATCTGTAGTTTTTAAGGCAGTAAATGATGATCAAAATTCATTTGAGTATGCAGGAGTTGTATGCTTTTGGAAGAAAATAATAATAATAAAAAGAACAATTCCTCAAAAAAAGTTTCATTTCCATTCAGTTTTTTTTATGTTTTTCCTTCTCTTTCTCCTGCTTCTCTCATAGTGCTCTTCTTTTTTTTTTTTCTGATCACACCTTTCCCTCCTCTTCTTTCTTGTTTAAACCACATGTTTTTCTGAAGAGTCAGCTTATTGGCTATACTGCATCCAGAGAGGTAGATTTGGTCCTCTTGTTTCAGCACTAAAGATGCCCAGCTCACTGAGGAAACATTTTTTTTGTTTCTCCAAGTTGTATTCTTTTAGTCTGATTTAAAAAATGGAAATGACATGTCTCTTGTGAACATTCAGTAATTTTTATGTGTTCTGTTGACTGAGGAATAATACATAAATGCAGGATTCTTTTATGCTGAATAGAGATATTTCCATTACATGTTTGTAAGTAGAGGGCTGTGTTTCAAATCACGGCCTCAAAAGTTGAATCTGCCACCTGCGTATCACTTTTAAATTCAATAAAGGACAAAGAAGGTTGGTTGGTTGGTTTATTTGCTGGTGATGTTTTCATGTCAGATTGCCCTTCAAAGAAAGGAAATGAGAACTGTTAGTGGTAACCCCAGAAGGCATGTGTCTGTTTTAGGAGAGGGACAGTCATAGTCTGACAAGAGTCTATACAGTCAAACTGCTGTCCTGGATGAAATATGACATAAAGCACAAACTGCTGTAAGCTGTGCACTTCAGGACACTTCTCAGGCCTTAGGATTAGTGGTACTGCTAAAAAGATGATAGGTCCTGTGCTCATCATTTCTCAGGCCTCACACACTGATTGAACTGTGTATGTTCTGCAGCCCAGGGTTATCTAGGGTATTGAGAGGTGGAGATTGTAACACTCTGGCTAATTGAGATACCCAGGTGACAGGGATGTGCTAACAAGAGGTGATTAATAGTGAACCTGATATCTCACCAGGGAGCTAGATAGGATCTAGCTGTACATCAGAACTAGCTGTAGCAGAACTGAACTTTTGGTTCATCGCTGACCCCGTTTGATCTGACAGACAGTGGAGTACACAGGACGTGCCCTACAGTGCTCCATACAACTGTACACTGCAGCATCTAAGCCAGTAACACTGCTGGGAACAAACTCTCCCTCTATCTGCGGGCTGAGAACTGTCAGCTCAGATAATTCAACTACATATAATGGGATGCTAACAGTAGGAAATAGAGAATAGCAAAGGGATGTTTCCATTTCAGTGTTGTTCCTGCTTATGGCACCAGCATCACAACATCTGGTTATTGGAATCAGTATTTCCCAGCATAAAGACGCCAAATTTGGGGGATTCTAAGTGTTTCCTCTCCTCTCTGTGTGAGGTACAGGTGCTGTATTTTTTCTGGGCTTTTTTTTTTTTTTTTCCCCACTGTTGACATCAAAGTTTGGACCCCTCACTTAGGCTTTTACTATTGCAGCTTAAAAACGTTCCCATTCTTCAAGCTGTTTGTCAAGTTATCTCTATTTTCTTCCTGGAAAATTAAATAGTTCAGAAAATTTAATCCTGGTGTTGTTTACATTCTCTTGAGATTAGAGAGCCTCAGTCCACTGTTTTCATTTGGTATCAATGTGTAGCGCGTATGTAAGGCATCTGGGCATCCGTAGACATTGCTGAAAATACATGGAAGAGTTTCGTTCAGGAGATGATTAATTATTAAATACTAAATCAATACAAGCTGCCAGGAAGCAGCCTGGAGTACAATATGTTTTATTTTACCAATCTGTAATAAGTAGCTGATGTGCTCCAGCAAAGGGAAATGATGGCCAGAAGAGTATCTGTGGATCCTCTGGATTTATGTCTTAGTCTCTAGCACTAAGCAAATTGGTTATATTTATTGTGCACATATGTAATATATATGCAAGATGCTTTTCATGTTTTCATGGAGATGGCTATTATGTGTTTTGCTTAGTTTTATGCCTTGAAGCAGGACTGTAGAAATGATAACATATACAACTTTACTGAATCCCGCTAAAAAGTTTTTCCTATATTCACTTGCTTTTCTCCCATTTGCAGTATCTAATTAGGCTTTTTTTTTAACATCCACTTTAATAATAAGCCTATAATTTATGCTGAAATTATACTTACTCTCTGAAACAACTGGAAATTGTGATTCCAGTGGATGTCCTTTTACGCTGTTGGCCAAGGGACCACTTCAGCAATGACAGCATGGTTGCTGCTCAGCAGGGGGAATAGGTTACGTAGGTCAGTGGGAGAGGTCTTCACATGGTTGGTCGCCAGTTTGTTGGTAGTAAACAGCAATCCCTAAAATTATGTTCTTTTAGTTCCTTTTCTTCAAAGGAAGACTGAATGTGGAGGAACTAGCAATATTTGTTTGTAGTGCCCTGCCTAAAACACACCCACACATGCTGCAGCAGTAACTCAGCACTGATTTGAAAATGTTGTTCAAAGGCACTAAGCATATTCAGTGCTATCTATTTGGCAGGAAGAAAGAACTCCTGAGGAAATTACTCTGGCAAATTCTTATTTTGCAGTGATCTTGGATATCAAGGTTGTTTTGGCTTTTGATGTTATTAATGTTAAGGTCACCAGAAACTGCCTTACAATGACAAGAACTTTCCATAAATGACTTCTGGCTGTGATTTTGCTGGGCTAGTCAACTGACAGGGAATTTTAATTTGAAAAGGTAGCACATGCATCAGGTCTGGAATTTCCTCCACCTTCCACCCCTCTTTGTATAAAGTAGCTTCAAGGCACACTGTAGAGACATCTACTTAATTAGGTTTCTGGGTAGGGCTAGGAAGACTACCCTGAATGAAAAGAAATAGGATTTGCTCTCTTACCTGTCAGATACCATATAAATGTTTCCACTGTGTCAGGCTGCTGGTGCACCTTATAAATTGGTGTAAACGTAATTGTTCTATAGGCATCTGAGATACATCCGTTAAGTAACAAAGAAAAAATTTGAATTTTTATGATTTTTTTTAATGCTATTGTGGTAAATGATGGCTATTACATGTTCCATTGAAGGCCTCATTGGATCATGAGTGGATTTAAACACTTGAATTTTAAAACAAGGATTTGGATTTAAATTTTAAAAATTATACTTGTCTACTTGATCTCTCTTTATGCCACTTTTTCTCCTTTTTGAAATACTTGATTTTAGGCAGTACACTATTTTACATCCCCATGAAGGAGAAAAGAAGAATAATGATTGTCTTATGAAGTTCAGGATTTTTTAATTAATAAATTTCTGGCAGGATAAATGAGAGGAACCGTCTCTTGTGATTTGTATAGCTTAAAGGGATAGCCTTTTCCCCGTTAATTACTGCTGTAAACTATGACAGTACTTCAGATTCCTATCAATGATCTGAGGAGTCTGACTGCAATCTATTTCTGGTGAGAGATTATAAATCTTAGAAGTTAATCAGAGGGAAATGAGGAAACTATCTCAAGAAGAGATTAGTGCCCTGAAGGTTCTTGTTCTACTGATGCAAGCGATGAACACTAAGATTCCTGAAGCATTTGTAAAACTCAGGGAAAAAGAACCAGTAAATATTCAAGTGAAATCAAACAAAAAAAAAGAGATTTATCTCTGCTTCAAATCCATGTAATGTATTTTGATAAATAACTACTTTTATAGTTTTTCAGTTTATAAATTGAGTCTTTTTTTTTTTTTACATAGCATCCCATAACAATTAATACAATTGCTACAGGGAAATAATGCTTTACAACTGTAGAGAACCATTACTGCAGTTTAGTACTTTGAAACAAGAAGTTGAGACAGATGTTTCTCGGCAAGCAGAACAGGAGTCCAAATAATTTGGAGAAACATTACTGCAGAAATATGTTGAAGCTGGAGGCTTTCTCATGTGGAAAGGGTTTAATTGAGGCCCCATCTGGACTATTGCATCCAGGTCTGGAGCCTCCATCACAGGAAAGATGTGGAGCTTTTGGAGAGGGAGGGCCATGAAGATGATCCAAGGGCTGGAGCACCTCTCATATGAAGATAGGCGGAAGGAGCTGGGCTTGTTCAGTCTGGAGAAGGTTGCTTGGAGACCTCAATGTGGCCTTCCAGTATTTAAAGAGAGACTATAAACATGAGGGAAATCAACTTTTTATGTGGGTAGATAGTGACTGGACAAGGGGGGATGGTTTTAAACTAATAGACAAGAGATTTAGATTAGATGTCAGGGGGAAGTATTTTTACTGAGAGAGTGGTGAGGTGCTGGCATAGGCTGTCCAGAGAGGTTGTGGATGCCCCATCTCTGGAGGCGTTTAAGGCCAGGTTGGATAGGACCCTGGGCAGCCTCATCTAGTGTTTGACTTTGCGGCTGGCAACCCTGCCTGGGACCCTGAGGGACCTTGAGATCCCTTCCAACCCAAGCCATTCTATGATTATGTGATTCTGTATCTTTTAATCACTTACTGCAGAGAATTTAAGAATGTAGATTTGTATTAAAAAAATCAGAACTCAATTAAAAAGTAGCAAAGACTTTTTTCTAGTGCTTGCAATTTCCTAAAGCCTACAGCTATGGAAAACTAAATTGTTTTTGTATCAGGCTTCACTATTGCAGACTTTATTTTGTGACTGTTATTCTAAAGATAACATTTCAATAATTCTGTCATTAGAATAGACAAAGTACTATTTTACTGCAAGTTGTTGTGTTTAGGGATTTGGGGATTTATGTATAAAATTAAATAGAGTGCAAGGAATAATAACTTACATTGGTTGTTCATTAAATAGTACTTCTGCTAAATGCTTATTCTGTAATAAATTTCGGCTTTATTAAATTATACTAAACATCTTTAAAAAGATTACACACTTTTTTGGCCTTTTTTGTAACAAATAAGTAATTTTCATAAGGACTTACACAGCGTTTATAATGCTCTCCCTTATTTTTGTAATATTGTGTGCATAATTAAAATCAGTCATCTCTGTGAATTAGTTCTTGACAAAAAATACTGACTTGTAACAGCAGCATGTTCAAACATTATTATGCTAAGCTTTCTTAGGCATTGTTTGTGGCTATGAATTATGTTTTGTTTGAACACTAAAGTAATTCATTGTTAGGTGCTGAATAACACTCAAGAACAAATACAGGTAATGAAGTGTCCTGCAGTCTTTATGTGCAAGCTACGTCACCTGGTAGGCTTAGTATCAGGAGCTTCCAGTGCAAGAAAAAACCTGCTTAAACTGGTAAACATCAGGTACTCTCAAGTTATTCTCAGTGGAAGGAAAATGCGCACTTCTCTTGTCCCTATGCCCACACATAAATTCCTAAGGTTTGGGATGATTTTTTTTTCCATTTGATTATGGAAAAGGATGAGAGAACTGAGAAATTAAAAAAATAATAATTTAAAAAAAAAAAGTCTGAATGTACATCTCATCGTAAATACCCAGTGCTCTCTAAACTCAGCCCTGAGGGGCATTCTGTTCTCTTCTGCATCTTTCAGTGGCATGTAGGACTTCCATTTACTCAAATGGAACAGCTGCTCTCACTTTTGAAACAGTTAAGGTAGTACTTTGATTCTTGGATCTCAGGACAGAGGAAAAAGTCAGCCAAGAGTTCTGCTGCGGTCCAGTCTTCCATCAGCGAGAGCTGATGACCTTTTCTGTACCTCTTTTTTGAGTTATTGGGTGCTCAGATCATGTCATTTTCCCTCAAAGAGTGTAACCAATCTAAATAAAAATAGAACCTCAAGACTTATAATATCCCTAGACAACCACATCTGCAGCAATCCTACAGTTCAGCCTACTAGTAATTTTGAAAGCATTACAGTCTTTTGGCAAAGGTAAACCACTGCTTCACTGTATGAGAAATAGACAGTGGATTTTTTTATTTTTAATGTTGGTTTTTGCAGATTGTCTTTAATTCTCTTGGCAGATTGTTCCCTTTTCAACCTGCCGAGCAGTAAAAATTACTAGTACCTAATGGCTATTTCCACTGTCTACAGAGTTCTTAAATGTTTCAGTTTTAGCTGCAATTAAAAATTGTTAACATATCCTGAAAAACTTGCAGATAAAATGTCAAAAAAGTAAGTTTGGGTGTTAGTGTGCCATTTGTAGACTTGGGTTTCCTATATGTGGGAGTGTGTTGTCCCGAAAACAAGGGAAGTCCAGATTGCTTTTGAAAAAGTATCTGTTTCATTTGGCTTTCCTCACTGAGCATCGCCTATAAAAAATAACATTTTATAGATACCAGAAGTTGCTTCACTGTGGAGGTTTATTGTCCTTCCATTTTTAGTGTGTGCTTGGTATCCATTGATCAGAGGGCTTGGGCCACTTCTCAAAAATAGCTGTAACTTATTAGAAGGTTGCTGTGGATGTTAAATACCTTTTTCGAAGAAGAAAACTCTGCTGCCATAAACAGCTCGGGGAAAAAAGTTACATTCCATTTCCTTTTCAGTTCTGCTATGTTTCATTGTAAGTCAAAAAATGCAGTGGAGAGCTTCTAAGAATTCTTCAAATGGTATCCAGGCATCGTATTCTTTTTGTACTTCTGCACAACTTATTTAAAATGTGTCTATTTCTTTTCACTCTTCTAAAAGGCTTTAGTATAAATATTTGTAGCCATGATTACTTAAATTGCAGCAGTGCCTTAAAATTACCTCCGTTCTTTTTAAACAGAGGGGACGACAACTCTTCTTCAAAAGTGAGCACCTGGGGAACAGGACTCCACAGTTTACTGCATTGCTCTAATTTTAAAATAGATGGAATTTAGCCTCTCCTAAGTGCTCCCACTAAATTGGGTTTAGTTTATATGATGTTTTAGGAAGAGTAAGAACAAGGTAGGGGGGAGAGAGGGTAGGAGAGGAACTTCTGGGAGGACTTAAATCTGCCCCTCTCTCTGCATTCTACCCCTGTATTTCAGAGTTCTCTTGTCACGTTGAGTCATTGACTGCAGAGTTTACAAATGTTATAAACTGAGAGTATTGCATGTATTTACCTGAGAAGTGCTGCCTTTGAAAACCACACTGCAAAATCTCATTCAGCATTTCTGATTTTATCACAGAAGTCTTCACTGACTCCTGCAGAATGAGAGATTATGAACTTTCTGATTTTGCAGCTGGCATCAGCAAAATCAGTTGCAAATCAAAAAATCTTGTGTACGTACATTGTGCACAGAGATTTTTGCAGTGGGTTTTTCTCCAACACGCTTATATACACACTCACTTGCGTAGCCCTCTTCATCTTGACTCTTTCAAGGTTTTTAAGGGAAGATTTGCTGTGAAGCAAATAGTAATATAATATAGTTTCACAACTGAGGGAGCACTAGATTTTACTGCTGAGTTCCATCAGAATTTAGAAGGAAAAAAAAAATCACCTCTTAGCCCAGATTCAATCTCAAAGTGACCAAAAATCTACAAGGAATCAAAATGCCTTTCAAGAACTGTTGTTCTTGAAAACAGAATAGCCCACAAACAGGAGGTTTGGTCAGTGCACAGATCGTATATGAGCACAAGATTGAGTTTAAGCTGCCAAAGAGTATTAAGAAGCTTTGTCATCTTTTGAATACTGATAATGAAACCAACAGGCTGCTTGGCAGTTGCACTCTCATGTAGCTGATAACAGAGAACTTCCTGCAGGATTGAAAATCAACTAGTTAGGTTGTATGGCAGTTTAAATTGACCTCAAAAAATGGTGCTGGAGTTGATTTTAAAACTGTCACACCACTTACATTCTGACACACACGTTTAGGTGTGTTCTGTGACACATCCTCATGTCTGTCTGTCCCCAGCCCTAAATGTAATTAAATTTTAAAGGCTATAGTTCTACTGTTAGCACAAAGGAACACTACTTGCTTTTTTCTTCATGAGACCTTAGCTCAATCTGAGAATATGTTCTGCTTGCCTGATCAGAGTAAGCATCATGATGGTGTGGCTGCCCACGCTTCAGACTCTGACTGTCTCATTGCTGCTGGCTCAGAGTGCAGCCCGTAAGCGTGGAGAGAAGTGCGACTGGCAGTCCACAACCCCCCAGGGGTGGCATGGCCATGACAGGCACAGACTGTGGTCAACCTGCTCCCAGGTTACTGCCCAGCACATAGCAGGTCTTCACTATTCTGACTCCTAACAGAGAAGGGAGTGTGGGTCAATTGTGAACAAACAAACAGAAAGAAAGAAACAAATAAAAAATAAAAGCTTGTTGTGAAATGTGTCGAGGAGCACAACTGCTAATATGACACTGAGATTTTTAACTTTTCAATGCATGAAACTGAAACATTACTATGGGTTTCTAGGTTTCCACTGCTTCCTAAAGTGATTCTTCTATCAGAAGTGTTTGTGCTAATGCTCAACCAGCAGTCTTATTTTTTAATTTCATTCTCTGTTACAGAAAATAATCATCTATTTCTCCTCTCCAGTCATTTTAGATTTCTATCTTCTCCTCTTTGTCATTTGATGTTACAGTAGTCACTTGTTTGTATAAACTTAAGAAGTACTTATCTGATACATCAGCAGTAACTCAAAACAGAAATTCTCCAGTAATCATAAATTTAATTAACTATGATCACTCTGTTACTGGAGTTTGGAATTGCAACTCTTCACTTTTGACTTGAAACATCAAAAATGCACATGTAAACATTCTGCTTCAACTGTATGTGGTTGTGGCATACTTGGAGCCAGACTGTTAGACCTTCCCTCAGAAGTCTGTACTGCACTATATCACACTTCATGCCCTGGGGCTATGTATTTTGTAAGTATTCATGGTGAGTACAGGTGTCCCAGTCTAGTCTTTTAATAGGTAAATTTTAGCAGAAAATCTGTGAATATATATATATATTTTTAATGTATGTATCTAGACTTCAAGAAGTGACAGTTGTTAATACAAAGACTAATGAGGATGGAAAGAGATACTCCAATTCTTCTGTAATGTGTCTGATATTATTTTCCCATGTTTTTTACAGATTGTAGCTAGGAAACAGTTGAATGACAGTGCTTATGTTTTTTTGATAACAGGAGATTTTGAGTTTTTTTTTATTTCTCTGTAGAAAGAAATACTGCAAAGAAATGTGCATATCAAGGATACTGGGTTCTTCAGATTGCTTTGATAAGAACCGTACAATCACTGGAAAGACAATTAGATGTCACATTGTCTTAAACTAACTCCCTTAATAATAGTTTTTCCAAAACATCAACGTAAATTTCTGTTAGATGTGTAGCAGGAAGGCATTCAGTGGACCTTGTTCAGATACCGATTCTCCTAGAATTTAAAACATTTTTTGGAAAGTAAAAGGTTTCAGAGTTTAGCAGGTTTAACAACGAAACATATTCAAGAGCAGAAGAAGTTGGCAACTTTTTAGCTATTTGTTGTTATTAGAAAAAGAATTGGAAAAGAAAACCTTCAAACTTTTTTTTTTTTTTAAGAGTAACGAGACTTGGATCAGTATGTAAAGCATATTCAAACTAACACTTCCTTTGCATGTAACTCCAGTACGCAAACTTTCAGTACTAATTTTAGCCACTTTTTTCATAAAGAGATTTTAAACAGCTGAGTTCAAAAAGTTTTCATCCGTTCTGGAAAACTGCAGTGTTTCATTACAAATAATATAGCCAATAGATATTTCTGTTCTATTTCTGTTGCTTACTCTGGAGTTTCTCTTTTTACCATGTCTAGTCTCTGCTTGGCCAACCTCATCATCAATGCAAGCTCCCCCAGCTCTGTATCCCACCTCCTACCAGTTTGTTTCTACAGGCATATTCAACCACTGGTATTTTTTGTTTGAACTAGGATTAATGTATCACAAAATTAATTGAAAGTATTCCATATGTCATTGTGACTGCCTTTTCCTAGATTAATCATATGCTTAAGGATTTATACAGAAGATAAAGACTGCCTATTACCTTGATTATTGCATGTAATCATTGACCTGAAGATTGTGATTGATTGATTTCTCTGGTGTAGAATTATACAGTCTTGCTACCTTTTATTAGCTTCTACATGTTATAAGAGTGTAAAGTAGTTCTTGAATGCATGAAGATTTTTATTCAAATAATCAAAAAGGAAATACACTGAGCTTAAATTGAAGGTATTAAGCTTGTGTCAGCTGAATAGCAAGATATGTTCTGAGAATGTAGGAAGGTATTCATAAATAGTAATAGTCATAACAATACTTAATGAGTATTTAACATGCAGAAAAAATACTGTTCAGTAATTAACTACCACCTTAAATCCCTAGATTTCAAAAAGCATTTATAGTATAAATGAATGAAAATTTCTATCACTCTTTTGCAGGTAGATCATTACTATCAGAGCTTTCAAGAATGAGTTTCTTGATTATTGTAGATTGTCCAATATTGACTTTCGAGTTTCTTGATTATTGTAGATTGTCCAATATTGACTTAAAAAAAAAAAAATAGACACAACTCTGTAATGTTTGCTTCCGAATACAAAGGAACTGATAAATTTTAGAGAAACACTTGATCAACGTTTGCATTTACCTTTGCAAGAACAATTTTAAAATGCATTATCTGGAGATAAAGACATTATATACAGCATGTTGAGATCTCATACATGCTGAGGAAAGTCTGAGAGAATGGTTCTTACTCATCTGAGAGGAGAGATGGCTTCAGTGGTGGAACATAACAGCATCCCCCAGTATCTACAGGGAGATTGTCAGTAAAACAGAGCCAGGCTTTTCACAGCAGTGCATGATGGGAGGACAAGTGTCAAGTTGCAATCTGAAGATGAAAAAAGAGAGTCAATCTCAATATAAGGAGAAAATTCTTTGCTAGGTGAACAGTCTCAGGTAATGGAAAAAGTTGCCCTGACAAGTTATTCATTCTCAATCCATGGAAATTTTCAAGACCCTACTAAATCAAGCCCTGTGCAACTCGGTCTCACCCCACAGCTGACCCTGTTTGGAGTAGAAACCCCCAGAGACTGCTTCTAACTTGAGTATCCAATGATCCTCCAATACTTCATCTATCAAATACAGTACTTGCTCCATTAACGTCTAGTAACTGTACTTGTCTGTAGTTTGAGTCCTAAAACTACAAATTACTACTCCTGAAAGTTGGTTTAGTCACAACAATAGTCCCTGGCATTGCTGGCAAGAAAGACTTCAGAATATCATGTCACAAGTTTGGAAACTGCCTTTCTTTGGTTTTTTATTCAATGACTAAACATGTCTTCTCTGATAAACTTAACTTCAATGAAATTATTTGAAAGGCAATAATATTATTCCTTTGGTATTTGTGGTTTCACATGCTATTGTCCTGACTTTACAGACAAGCTGTTCCCCCGTACCGTCCTGTGAAAAGCCATGCTAAACACATGGACGATTAATTTACGTAATATTTTAATGTAAGTGCTGTCAAATAAAGTATGCCGTAACAGAGTAAAAATAATTTACTACTCAGTTTCAGTAACTTTGGATATTGATCGTATATGTATAAAATGAAGAAAGTGGTCTTTGTTGTAGCTATTTCTGTTATTGTTGTTCTTTTAAGCCACGTGATTTCCCTCTGACAGAAATGTTCTGAATTTTTTTGAAGAATGTTCACCCCTTGCACTGGCCACACATTTGCAACCAATGTGATGCCCTGTTTCTACAGAGATTTATTTTCATGTATCAGTATTTCCTCTGTTTTTACAGGTGGGCAAAAATATATTTGCTCGACAGGATTATTTTTGACGTACAATAACAAAATCATCTGGTAAAAAGAAAAGTGGAAATTCAGCACTTAAAAGTTAATTTAATTTGTAGGAATGTAATTGAGCGAGATTTCTATCTGTGAGAAATTTCATGTGAGCTTTCAGTAGAAGGCTCAGGCAGCTTTGCATTACTTTGCATTACTGCCAGGAAGGCTTATCTTTTTCTTGTTTTTTTTTTTTGTTTTGTTTTGTTTTGTTTTTTTTTATTATTTTTTGCATTTACTAAGGTGTGGAAAATTGGTAATTGAGAGTGCAGTCCTCTGTGCAAGAGTTGCATCCCATTATGTCTCTTATCAGACTAGTTCATATAGAATATAAGCTGTGTTTTATGGAGAAACATCTCTAATTCCATAGTAGGTCGAACTGTAATTGCAAGTTTAGTAGAGAGCTTTTCAGTTAAAAAGGAGTGGTTACTGTGCCATATAAATACACATGATGAAGAAGCTAGGAGCTCAGTCTTGGGGACAAGTCTATTACTCTCGGGAATTCTTGTATATCTTTTCTTGGTCACCCCTCATATAAACTGTAGATTGGCCAGAATAATCTGAGCAGAGTAATACACACTGATTTTCTCTTGGAGAAATACTGAACTCACGCACTTTAAGATGGCTTAAGATTCCTTTAAATTTTTAAAGGAGATTCTTAAACCACACTTTAAGATTCCTTAAAATTGGAAACCATAACTTTGAAAAATGTGCATTTTGACTTCCTGTTTGGGACTGTAGCCTAAAAAATGTCTCTAATAACAGAAAAAAATAATTCTCTATTTGACTGGGGTTTTACACCTTCAGTTGCAGCTTCTTGACATGATCCAGATTCCAGTATAATAGCTGATTCTCTTTCAGCTTCATTTTCTGGAATCCTGTGTTTATTTGAACTGTAACCCAGTATTCTACATGTCTAATGAATTTTGACAGAGTGGATATTATTAGTTTCCTCCATGCTTTGTCTCAGTGGATGGTGTATTGCTGATATTTACCTACTGAATATAAAAGCAGAACAGTTGTTATACTCTCAGCTTTAAGGGACTCAAATGTTGAAAGGTGTATTTAATTTTTTTTTTTTGCCGGTACCTGTGTATTTTTAAGCAGTGCACTTGTTCACATTTTTTTATATTCCCGCTTTCAGCATGATTGAGAGATCTATTTAAAAAATAAAATAGAAAATTTGTGATTCAACATTTTTAACGTATTTTTCATGTAACAGAATGTACGTGTACTTTCTAAGGTCCTTACCAAAGGTCTTTTTATTTTTTTTTAAATTCTGCTTTACTCTTTGTTTCATGTCTATTCAATTTTATTTATTCCATGTTTTCTTTTTGTTTTGTTTTTGTTTTTAGTTGTGTCTGGTAAGTTGAAATTTTATTGGCCATCTTCTAATCATCGTATCACTGTGACGGGAACATCTCCCCTTCCCATCCATCCCCTTCCATGTCCTTCAACCAATCAACTCCCATCTTTTACTTGTTATTGACAAGAAACATCGCACAGAATAAATTCTGCATGAAGTATGGGTAACTTAATGACAAAGAGAAAGGTAATGGGTTGCTAACTTTTCTGTTTTTACATGATATAACAATTCAAATCATAATGTCTTCTGTCGTCAATGCCTGCATTAGTTGAACTTGTGTTCTACAAAAGAAAATTATTTTTATTTTAAAGGTCTCAAGGATAGAAGTTTTTTCCTTAAGTGGATTATCATCATCTTTTATAGTGCATTCATAACATTTCGCTTGTTTGTGTGACCCAAGGTGTAAAAGCAAACTGAATTTAAAAGAAATTCTGTTGAAATTGCTTTCAGTGCAGTAAAAATAATGAAGAGAATTTATTAAAAGTTTCATTTAACTTTGTTTTAATTCTTCAGAAACTGAAGTGAATAGGATTTTTATTATTTACTTTAATAGGAATAGATTTAGAAGACTACAGATGTGCATCATATGCATAAATATTTTGAATAATATACATGTGAAATGAATATTTAGAGTAATACATAGAGGCATATACTGATTCATATTTCATAAGTTCTACCATGGTTACCTGGGAAACTACATTTTCCATCTTTCTTGTCTGTTTGTTTTTAGTAGTCCTTGAACAATAATCTTCAGGTACCATAATCACAGACTTTCAGCTATTTCTCCAGTGGTCACAGCTGTTTGTATGTGTATATAACTATTTATTCTCAAGTTCAACATAATCTTCAACCTCATAATTCATACGCACTAGAACAGAACTGAGAAACTTTTGATTCTGTTCTGTATGGTATTGTGTCACAAACTAGTACAGAACTAGCCAAACCTTAATTTAACTATATGCTAAATTTATTCTTGTTATTAGAATTCCAACAACATAATGAAGGTGCTTCACCCTCATCTTCTCCATTTTCCCAATCACACCTTACAACCCAGTGGCAAACTCCCAACAGCTTCACCTTCCATTCTAAATTAAACATGCTATCATGTCAAAATCTTCCCACATCCCCCTCCAATACATTGATTGAATGTTTCAGAGCTACATGTTTTGAAGTTTGCTAATAGTTGTAGGTCAATTGCTCCTTAACACCATGTCATTTCTTATCTAAGATAATCCTGGGAAAAGCAGCATTTACATCTAAATGTAAATAAGGGTATGTCATGCTTTAAAAAATCCCTCAAATCAAGAGAGTAATAGGAAGAGTATAGTCAGTGTTGAACTTTGTAGAGCAGAGACACAGGCAAAGAGAAGCAGGTAACTGAAAGTATTGGCCCACTTGAACACTGAAAGCAAATTTTTTTAGAAAGGATTATATCTAGAATGAATTCAGTAACAGTAGAAGTCGCAGTTACTTGATTTTTATTAAACACATAGAACATTATCTTCAAAAGTCATAATTTACACCCTCTTAAAAGAAAAGCTTTTAAATACAGCGAAGTTTTGAAGGAAAAACAAAAACATTCATGTTATTAAAGTCGAATTCAAAGCATCTCCATTATTCTCAACCCAAACAAGAGGGGGAGATTAATTAATTTTGGACAGATGATCAGAAGGCATTGGAACTGAATAAACACTAAGTAAAAGGACTTTCATTTAGTGCACATTATTCAGAGAGTAAGAGTGAACAGCCTAAAACAATGCTGGATTTGTTCTCCTGTGCTAGCCCCAACAATGTATCTAATGCTGTTAACTATACCTATTTTTTTTAATGTGACTGACATAATTTTTTGACATTCTATTTACTACTGGATGAAGTGCTTGTTGAAGTGTGTATAAATCAAACAGTTTGAACAATGCTGGCAGTATTTATAATGTTAGGCTGAGCAGATGTTTCAAATTTGCCTTCATTTGCATATATATTTTGTTTGAACATGCCCATGCCTATGTAAATGAGGAAAACATGCAGTTCTGCTGTTGCTTTAAATTCATTCCTCTTCAGTAATTGAATTGAAGATTTTAAAATGGTTATCATTTGTTCAGTAGTATTTCAAGGGCTTCTGAGTTAAACTGAAAGCATTTTGAGACCCCAACTGCATCAGAAATCTCTTACATAAACAATGAAAGACTTTTTCTCTCATAAATCAGTGATGACTTTTGCGCATGTAAACCTGAATTCATAATTACTAAACAGGGTTTATTACAGTCCTTGACAAAATGTGGCCTGTGGGCTGATCAGTTGTTGTTCAGAGATTGCTCAGTTGTGACTTGTGGCCTTTCCCCTCTCTTAGAAACCAAATTCTAACAAATTTGTTCATATTGGTGTCTGTTGCTGTGGAAGTTATCTCGTTAAGTCAGTGGGACTTAATTTCTTGTACAGCTGATCACTAGTAAAAATCAAGTGGTGCACAGTCAGAATTCAGCAACAGCAAAGGTGATCTGAGTGCTGATGAAGCTGTGACTGTTAGAGGCTGATGAGTCTTGGTCCTGTCTCTCCTTGTTGAAGACACCTGAGTACTGTAGTATACACCATTTGAAGTCAGAATTCAAATCATGGCTTTCACGTGAGCTAACTTCAGTCTTTTGTCAGTAGTGTAATTATTTTTTTTTAATGATGTTTTCCCCTTTCAGAGCCTCCACAGTTTGTTGTAAAGCCTCGTGATCAGGTAGCTGCATTGGGAAGAACAGTGACTTTCCAGTGTGAAGCAACTGGAAACCCTCAGCCAGCCATCTTTTGGCGGAGAGAGGGAAGTCAGGTAAAGCAGACTTTCTGTCCGTTGTTTCTGGCAGCTTCTTGAATGGATATTATCATGCAAGTGAAAAATGTTTCAGTTAGGTTGTGGAAAATAGCTCCAGAGCCTGGAGATGTTTGTTGTTTCTTCTCCACGTCTAAGACACATGTATGCTATGTGATGTCAGCTTTTCTAGAAAGGATATCTAGGTGGAAATACATACCAGTAAGAAATTTTGAGACAAAAAGTTTACTAATGCCAAAGTTTGTTTTAACTCCCAAATACACCTAAATTTTCAGAAAATTAGGCTGTTTTGATGGTGCAGATATTAGTTTGCCAGATGCATGTATCTCTATGGTAAACTAAATGGTTTGCTCTATTAATCTTAATTACTGCCTGAATAGGACAACAGCTTGGAACTAAGGAGATCGATTTTTTCAGTGAGTCCATTGGCTCACAGGCCCACCTGAAGAGGTCGCTTTTTCTCCCAGCTTTGAATGTGAGGGGAAACGATTTTCAGCTTCTTTGCAAAGAATCCTGAAAGCCAGTGATTGAAACAAAGTAGTATAGCAAGAGAATCAGAGTTTTCTTTCTAGGTCATCTTTTTAATAAAGAATGTGATGCAAAATGTTCTTTGTTGAACGTGTCTGTATAAATGAGTAAGTACAAGGCTAGTAACCAAATTCAGAGGATAATCTCTAATAGTATAAGTGTGCTGGTACTATTTACATTTTTGTATGACCTAGATTTCTTTGCTAACAGTTGCCTAGTACATAATTTTTTTTTACTTAATTTTCACTGCTGTGAGTGGTGACCACTTTTGATGAATGGAGGAAATGGAGAAGGGGGTCAGTAACTAGGGTTTGCTAACAATAAAATAGAACATTTAGTGCCCCATTCTTTCAGATGATTTTTGGAAATTAAAAATGAAGTTAAGTAAGGGAGATGAAAAATAGCATTGTTCAGCCAACGGTAGAAATTTTAAACCAATATCTGACTTAACAGATTTGTACTGTTTTGTTTGCAGTTTGACTTCAGACTATTGTTGGTAGAATACCATGTACTTTATACCAAAACTATCTATCTAACTAGGAACTGGCTTAGGGTTAAATTATGTATTACAAGGTTTGTTATAGAATATAAACACTATGGCTACAGAAACCCAAGCAGCATCTCTTTTTTTTTAAAAAAAAAAAAAACTGTTCAGTTCCTGGGAAGTTGAAAGCTAAAATCCAAATCAGTAAACAAATATTTGCATTTTAAATGCAATAAATGGAATGCCCTGGATGAAGCTCTAAAAAAAGATGTTGAAGCAAATTTTTTAGGCTCACCACAGTTGCTTGCACCATTGTGGCATCTGTACATACTAGATCTTTGCTAGTGCCTATTAAAGTTTGTGTAAAGCCCAGCATTGACCACAAAGATTATTAGAGCACTCCCAAAATACATTCAGTGCAAATGTGCACCTATTTAATCACCAAAAAATTCTTATAAAAGCTATTCATGTTGTGTATAGACATGCTTAAGTATGAAGAGCAGAATGTTTTATATATAATATGATTGGTTTTGTATATTTAAGATTATTGTTGTCTGAATTTATTTAACACTTCTTTTTTTAACTCTCTTCCCTATACATCTTCTAGAATCTGCTTTTCTCATACCAGCCCCCTCAATCATCCAGCCGATTTTCAGTTTCCCAGACAGGTGACCTCACCATCACCAATGTCCAGAGATCTGATGTTGGATACTATATCTGCCAGACTTTAAATGTTGCAGGAAGCATCATAACGAAAGCCTACCTGGAAGTTACTGATGGTAATGATACCCTTTTTTTCATCATTTCCAAGACTTTATTTTTATTTAAATATATCAGTGAGAGGATGTGACACTATTTTAGTATCTGCTTTACATAAAGACACATTGCATGCATTTTTTATTTGAACCTAAAAATCCTGTTTGGGGCATCTCTTTCATGGGTTTAAATTTTGGATATTGTGCGTTGGCATTTTGTTGTGTGCCAATATTTTTTATTTAATTAATATATTTCAGATTATGGATTTTTGAATTTGTTAATTTATCTTGCTTTTTTTAAAATCTTTTCCCAACTAGATTCAGCCTACTTTCAGATTGTCTGTTGCCTAACTCTTTAGCCCTTATTAGTCCATATCTGTTCACTTAGTATCTTCGTTTATGTCACTTTTTTCCTTGTTTTAGCAAAGAAAAAAAATTCAGTCTGAATTGAGGTCAGTAGAATAACATAAAAATGCATGTTATCATACATTTCCTTTTAGGAGGAGTTGGAACAAAATTTGAGATGAAAAAGGTACAGGGAACATGACTGCAAGCATTAAATTCAGCTGCAGAGCATAGATCAGTCAGCAAGGTGGCTATTGGGGGCAGGAAAAGAGAGGCAAAGATGCTATGAAATTTATGTAGGTCAATAATGAATAGCAGTATATCCATGTCATTTCTGGTGTGCATTATTTTTATACATTTTTGACATTTGGCATTATATCAGCATGCTTCCATAAATGATGATTACTAACAACTTCGTAATTTACTTATTTAGCAGTAAATAGTATTAATTAATAGTAAACCAGTGTATAAGTCCAAAAAAAAAAATCTGTTGCTCAGAGCCTCCTACTAATGGAATCTGCAAAGCTCTTTAGAAATATGTCAAAGTTAAATATAAACTATATGTGAGCTTAGTTTGGCTGACTCTGATGAGAAAGATACTAATGGCCTCACAGTGCCTTGCAGTGCCTTACGACAGGTTGGGACAAGAAGTAAAAGATAAATAAAGCAATTGAAAATGTCAAGTGTCATTTGAACATGGAAACGAAATTACAAGAGTTGGAACTTAGCCAAAAAGAAACACAGTGCTAACACCCTGTCTGAAAGTAACCTAGAACTACCTGATGCTCCCAAATTCAGAATTTCAGGCTTATATTTCAGAAACCAAACCAGCTTTTAAGTTACATCAACCCCTATGACACTGCTAAGCACAGTTATGTCATTTAAAGCTGTGGCTACTTTTGAATTGTTAGCCCATGTCATGCTGAATGATACAGGTAAGAGGGGGCCGCACAATAAGATAGGTTTTACTTCTTTTCTTGATTATCAATTGCATAATGGGAAAAAAAAAAAAACATAGTCATTCCTGTTTCTATGAATACTGAGTTTATTTATACCTTTCTGTGCATAGTTATTAAATAATTCCTCAAAACCATTTCATTTCCATTGTGTGCACAATGTTTCTCCTTATGGTTTTGAGGTAGTATTGACAGGTGAAGTTGTCATAGAACTGGAAATCTGAAACTACTGGAAAATACTTAGCTGAGAAGTTTTGGTATGGTACTTTTGTTAGGTTTGTGTTTACTGGAAGGCATCTCCCAATTAGGAAGCAGCACAAAGATAAGCTGATGGTTCACAGTATTTAAGAAAAAAAAAATCCTATGTATTTGTCAGTTTATTCAATGTCTGCCTACCTCTTTAATCTCTATCACTGAATCTTGGAAGTATGAATTTTGTTATACTGGTATGCTGCATGGTAAAAAAATGAACAAAGTAAAAACTGTGCATTGCAAAGAATTTGAGAAATCCCTTCTCATTTTGTTATCACTTTATGAAGATACAAAAATTACGGAATACCTGTGTAATATATAATTCTTCTTTCCCTTCTGAAATTAATGTATTGTATATCATTATAAATTCTGTAGCTGTGCATCATTATGATGCACCATGCCCTGAATAATGCATGCCTCCAACTTTAATTACTTGTTTAATTATCTTTAGTTTGTTTCAAAGCCTCAAGCAACTGCTGTTGCTTAGATGATTAGAAAATTGCTTCCAGTCACAGAAATATATTTTCCTTTTGTTTCTTCTGGCAGTGATTGCAGACCGGCCTCCCCCTGTCATTCGACAGGGTCCTGTGAATCAGACTGTAGCTGTGGATGGTACTTTAGTACTAAACTGCTTGGCCACAGGCACTTTAACACCCACTATCCTCTGGAAAAAGGATGGGATCCTGATCTCTACCCAAGACTCTCGCATCAAGCAGTTGGAGACAGGAGCATTACAGATCCGATATGCCAAGGTAGCTTGAACTGGCAAACTCTTTTTTTGTGCTGAGTTTTCTTGTCGTTTGTTTAACTTTATTTTTTTTCTTCAGGTCACTTTTCATTTTGGAAATCCTACATTTAAAATTAATGAAATGTTAAATAATTGTATAAAAATATTTGATACTTACTGTTTTCATATGGTTCATTCTTTAAGCTTTACACCATGGCTTGCATAGCCTAGGGCCTACTATTTCAAATGGAAAAATGCTTTTAAGTAATAATTAAGGGGATTATTTGTTACTTAAGACATGAAGGAAGAAGCAAAATTTGTATTTCAGTAAGATGAATCCTTGTATTATTTGGGTTTCATCACTAATAGATGAAAATGATCAACTTATTTCAAATGTTTATAAAGAAAGCCTTTGTTTAGCATACTGCAGTTATAGAGTCATGTTCACAGCTTTTTCAAAATAACATTTCTAATTTAAACATATTTACTTCATAAACATAGTGTAGCCCTGGCTTGAAACAGTTAGTGCCTGTCACAAACCTGCCTTTCTTAGGCAATTGTAACAAGTTCCTGATCTTCCTGGTCAGTATTGCTAGTCATGCCTAGCAAAATGTAAAATAGTTTAAAAAGCTGTTAAGTTCTTGCCTAGTAATTATTCTCTGTTATCTTTTAGGTGATTTGAAATGTATTAATTCTTAAAATCAGGCCAAATACATGTTTGCTAGACTTGTTTAGTTACCGATTACAAGTTACACTGGTTGAGAGCGGGGTTGGTCTCTTCTCACTGATGACAGCTGACAGGACAAGGGGAAATGGCCTCAAGTTGCGCCAGGGGAGGTTTAGGTTGGATATCAGGAAAAACTTCTTTACAGAAAGGGTTGTTAAGCACTGGAACAGGCTCCCCAGGGAGGTGGTTGAGTCACCATCCCTGACTGTGTTTAAAAACCATTTGGATGTGGTGCTCAGGGACATGATTTAGCAGTGGGTTGTTAGGGCAGTATGGTTAGGTTGCAGTTGGACTTGATGATCGTGAAGGTCTTTTCCAATCTGAGCAATTCTATTACGATTCTATGAAGGGAACCAGGGCAGCAGTCAGTTTGGATGCAGTGCTGCCTTCTGCTGTCTTCACTTATTTCTTGCACTGCCTTCTTGGTACAATGCATGGGGTTTAGGATGTTAAAGAAATTAGATTTTAAAATTTAAGGCAATTGTCAAATTTATATCCATTATAACCTTTCTGTAACAAGAAAGGCCAAATTCTTTCCAGGTCTTCTGAACGGTGTTTTCTGATTTTCCAGAGGAGGCCTCTCCAAAGCACTTGGTTTATCAGACCCTCGGCAAATGTTAGCCCAGAAATTAATCCACGAGTTATTACTGCCTGACCGTGTAGAGCAATATCTTGTGAGCAGTCATCCTACTAGGGTGGCATTCTCTTCCTGAGTCTTCAGTAATTAAAATTCTGCTGTTTAATTAGTCTCTGCTTTCCCTCAGAAGTCATCATTAGGAAGAGCATTCTCAGTGCATGCAGCATGCAAACGTCATCCAATGTTTTACTCTCTATGGCTAAGGGTCTAGAGCGTCATTGTTAGAGAGAACTGTTAACATGATGTTAGAGAACCATTGTTTCTACTTCTTTTTGAAGACAGAATGAAAATGTGATCTGAGATGTCACCTGAATGAGTGAATGAAAAGGACATGGCAACAGAAAAGTTTTATTATTCAAACATCCTATTTCCAGAAACATCTGTCTATGAAGTAGGAAGTTACAAACCTATAAATGGGTGCTGCTGTCCCTGCTATGTGCAGTGGGTTCTGTGCTAGGGTTCCGGCCACCCTCCTGCATCTACTGCATCAGAGCCGCAGGTGCATTTGGAGCAATGTGGGGCTGCTCTGTGGGAGCTGCAGGTGCATGTTGGACAATGTGAGGCTGCTTTGTGGGAGCTGCAGGTGCATGTTGAGCAATGTGAGGCTGCCCAGGGACCCCAGGTAGGTGATGTCATCTTGGCTGTTGCCAACATGGCCATGGCAAAGCATTGGCTGAGGTAATGCAGGGCAGTCCCAGGATCCTGCAGCTCTGATTCTTGTGGGGGCTGGGGAAATGCCTGCCACATTGAGCCAGGTGTAAAAGTGGGTGGCATGAAGGGCAGAATGTTGTAAGCTGGAGGAGCTGAAGCGGCACGCAAGGTAGGACTGCTGCTCGGTGGCAGCAGGGAGGGGGCCAGAGGCTGGCACTCTTCCCTCCCTGGTGCAGCAGCAGGGTCTGGAGGAGTTGGAGCGCTGCCTGCTTGGGCTTGGGCTTGGTCTTTGGCTTTCTTGGGTTGCTTGGGTGGTGGAGGCCCCATGGATGCCACTGTCTGTGTGCCCACTTGTGGATCTGCTGGCAGCAAGCTCTTGTCTGGCCAGCAGTTGTTTCTTCCATGGGCTGGGCACCTGGGCTGCTCCTGGGGGGGCCCTCGTTCAGCTCTTCCTGTGGGCTGCAAAGGAGAAGAGTTGTGATCAGTTTGGGACTGAAAGACAGCAAGGTACCAAAACTTAAACTTGTACTTGCGAAAGACAAACATGGGTATTAAAATGTCTATTGGTCAGTTTAAACTTACAGCTTGGGTTGGCCAAAGCAAGATACATAGAAATAAATAGACTCATCATACCCTCATTTTATTTATCTTTCCGTTCCTTGGGTTCAGACTCAGTGGATAAAACCCAAATGTATTTTACCCACATTTCTAGTCCTCACCAATGCTACCACTAAAATTCCTGCAAACAGCCAGAGGAGGAAATTAGGATCAGAACGTTTACTGTCATCCTCATCTCGTCTATTACCAAGGCTTATTTTATTGGACCCTCCATCTCTTCCACCAGACTATTATGGGAGTTGCTTCGTGTGTGGAGCAATGAATGTACCTTCCAGTGAGCCACAAACACCTCTTCCTCTGCCAGAAACTCGGGAAGCGAGGGAGATGTTTTGAAGTCATGCTGCCTTTTTGTGAATCTGTACACTTTAAGCTGGCGAATAAAGCTTTTCATGCTTTCTGTCCCAAAGACTCTCAAAGATCCATTCTTTTGCAGTACTTCGATCTGAAACATTTCTCCGTCAGTTACAATGCAGCTTCCATTCTGACCCCACCAAATGTTCTTAAATTGGTGACTTTCGAGCAGTACCCAGAGTTTTGCAGGAAAAGTGAGGGCTGCAGAGATAGTAGTGTCTCTGTGTGTGCTCTCCTCCTAAGAAGCATGAGGTATGCATTTGATTTCCTCCTCATCAGGATGAGTTAGTACATCCTTTTCATCCATTTTTGATGCCCAAGCTATTCCTTTATCCTGATCCAGAAGATGAGAAGGAAAGCCTCGGGATGCAGCCGGACCCTCTGGATCAGAAACAGAAGTTCCTGCTGCAGACAGCTCACTGTCATCGTCTACTGTCTGTCTGACTGTGGTTTGTGCTTGCAGCCGGTTCTGCAGGGAGCTACCCTTTGCCCTGCCAGCTGGCAAGTGACATCCCACAGAACTGTTGAGGGGTTCCAGTGGGAGAGGCCCAAATGTCACCCTGGTGCCCATGTGTCATGATGGTGACATCACCATGCAGTGCCTATGGCCCGGCTGGTACAGCAGCCCGAGCAGGCGTTGCTGATCTGCCCTTGTTGGTGGTCCTGCACAGAGCCACAGGTATTTTCACTTGAGTCAAGGAGCAAATAAAACTGTATCTGAAGGGGATCACTCCTCACCCAGACCTCGCTTCCCCTTCCCTGTGCAGTCCCCCGAATCGCTCCCTTCTGGACTCCTTGCTGTCCCTTGGGTTCTCCAGGTGGGTGGGGAAAGCAGTTTCCAAGCAGCGTTAACAGGAGAAAATAGCCATCTCTTCCCAGTCTGTCACAATTTCTTGCAAATGCTATTTTATTTCAATTGCACAGCTTCTGTAGTGGAGTGGCTGTGTGCACAAGCAGTGCTCTGCTGTGTCAGTGGTCTCCCAGAGGCTGCTTTGAAGGTCCAACTAGAAATAGACACTAAGTTCATTTTGCTGATCACGTAGACAGGAGATGTACAACCCCTCTTTCCTTTTATTTGGTTCCTATGTTTTTATTTTATATTTTAGAAATTTAGAAAGCACTCCCACAAAATCAGTGATATTCTCGAAGCCATCTAAATTGCAGTCCTCTCTACAGGATCAAGTGCTTTATGTGTAAACGAAAGATTTGATCTGGAGATGGTGTCTGGATGCAGACAGAATGAAATAAGGGATGTGTCTTACAGGAAGAGTAATTGGATATTCACACTGTGTAGATTTATTTATGCATTAAAGAATAAAGGAGATACAGATTTAAAAAAAAAAAAACACAAAATCAGTAGAAAACAGAAAAAAACACCAAAGCTTGGCTGACGATGCCATGACTTAAATATGCATCCAAACTGGCATACTTCTTTTGTATAGTACAGTTTCTGTTTGAAGTTACGTACAACTCTGTAATTTAAGGAAAATAGTACACGTGTTATCTAAAAGATATTGCTTGGGAATATCTAAGTAACTTTTAAAGATCTGAAGGCTATATAGTGTGCATATATAAGATTAGTGCTTTACAATTTTTATTGTTTTGTGCAGATGATTGGAAGCCCATATTGTTCGTTTCTTTCATATTAGATCTGAAATGCAAACATTCAATATATTTTGGAAACAGGACTTTTATTGAGGATGTATGCCAGCATATTTGAGAACTATAGCTGATGCCATTCTCACTGACCACAAGTCAGTGGTATTTTTAGTGAGTGTAATGGTGCAGGTAAAAGGAGTTAAATGTTTTTCTAGTTGTTAATACATTTAAGACTTAAAACTACTGTGAAAACAAAGCAAGTTACACTCAGTGCAGTTACCTTCTTATGCTGAGACTGCCAGAGAGAAAAATATGCCCTTTTCTAACAAAATCATCAGACCTTTTTTTTCCCCTCCATTTCCGTTTATTCACATGATCAACAGATCTATAAAAGTGACTATATTGGCTGATGCTAATATGTTTTCTCTGCTTCCAACAGCTACCTCATTTACCATAGTATGGTTACGTTGAGGACTGACTTGATGATCTTGAAGGTCTTTTCCAACCTGAGCAATTCTGTCATCCTATGAGACTTTGGACCTTTCATTTTTCAGTGCTTCCCTTCAGCTCATCTGCTGAGGTTGGGACCTTACGAGGGTAGCAGCGTTTCTTTACAAAACAAGCAAACAGATAACAAAAAAAAACATATTTCTTTCAAAATGTGGCTAAGTCACATATGGACAAATGAGCTCATCATTCAGAACTGAATGAGAATAACATATGGAGATCATTTTTTTGAGTGTGCCTTAGAGTGAAATTTACACTCACACAAAGAATCCAATAGGTACAAGGCCTTGTGAAATATTTAAGCTTTGCTTTAAGAACAGCATTCTCTAGGGTTCTGTAGTCCAGACAAGTCTCTAAGCATTATTTAGGCAGAAGATTGCATGGGAATCTTGTCATCTAAGTTCCTTTTCAGTTTATTTTTTAAGAACTCTACCGAGTGAGGAATAAGTGCCACAAGACTTGGCCTTCAGCGTGCTGATTTCAGAGCGGGCAATGTTAAATAAGAATATGCAACGTTTACACTTTTTTAAAAAATACTCAGAAACATACCTCTTTTCATTTTGTAGACATGAAATTATTCCTTCTAACGTAAGAAGTTTGTCGTTCAAAGTTTTCTGCAGGCTAAAAGATTTATTCATATTCATAGAGAAATGTACAGAGCTGTAATTACTTTTCTAGCCCACTGAGTGCCTGATTGCTTCAAATATTTATCCTTCTCTTTTCCCACTCAGCTGGGTGACACTGGTCGGTACACCTGCGTTGCTTCAACCCCGAGTGGCGAAGCTACATGGAGTGCTTACATAGAGGTCCAAGGTAAATCAATTAGGTTCTCTCTGCATGGAGAAAATGCATAAAAGAAAGTCAAAAATTGAAATGCAGTAATTATCTGACTCTGTCATAAATTGCCAGTGCAGGTGTGAACAGCATTTAGCTTACAGCTGCTTTCTGTCTGTGTACACTCAGCATTTCTCTCTCCTTTGTTAGAATTTGGAGTCCCAGTGCAGCCACCAAGACCCACTGACCCAAACTTGATTCCTAGTGCTCCATCAAAACCTGAGGTTACAGATGTCAGCAGAAATACAGTAACATTGTCATGGCAACCTAATTTGAATTCAGGTGCAACGCCAACCTCTTACATAATTGAGGCCTTCAGGTATATGTGTCTCATGTGATCTTGCTGTACCCAAGTTTGTATATAATATATTGTTAAAGGAGCACATGCTAACCTGCTGTTGTGTGTGTTTTATCCTTAGCCATGCATCTGGTAGCAGCTGGCAAACTGTAGCTGAAAATGTGAAAACAGAGAGTTTTGCAGTTAAAGGGCTAAAACCGAGTGCAATCTATCTATTCCTTGTGAGGGCAGCTAATGCGTATGGACTAAGTGACCCAAGCCAAATATCTGATCCCGTGAAAACTCAAGGTAAGCTTTTGGTGTTGAACATTTTAGGTGTCCACAGTGGCTACCACAAGTTGGCTGAGAAATACTGGATGCAGAAATTTTTCTGCTTTCAACTGTCTGTGCTGGCTGTGATATATGTTAGGTAGTGAAATACATTGTTTAAACTTGCATTTCCCTATAACATAAAACTCTAGAAGCTGCTTACACAGCATATAGTGCTGCCTAAGGGAGGTGTATTATCTGTTATCCAAAGATAGTTACATCTTACAGAATAGCTCTTGTTAGCAACAGAAGTGATGTCTGATTTTTGAAATTATCACGCAAATCCTTAAATTCTATAGAAATGTTATTGTGTCCAGTGAACCAAATGAAGCGTAGAACTGAGACAGAAACAGTATGGGATCTAATATGGCTTCTACAGCATTAGGAAAGAAAGAAGTTTAAAATTTGAAGGAATTGGGCATTGTGAGCCAGTAAACGAGCTTTCAGTGGTATACTGAAAGCATTGCAGAAGTACTGCAGTTGAAAGCAAAACAATAGGAAAGAGAGACAATACTTACAGATAGTCAAGTGAAAGACAGAACTGGGTAGTAGCTTGTGAAGGAGTCATCTGCACACTAAAGCTACAACTGAAGTCCAGCTATGGACTGAATGCGTCTTTGCAAAATTTTAAATAAATTCACGCTCAGTTTAGAAAATAAGTGATACTTATGGTAGTGTCCAGGAAATAATACTTCGCAGTTTCAGGCTGAGAGAGCTGGAGATGTTCAGCCTGGTGAAGAGAAGGCTCCGGGGAGACCTGAGAGCAGCCTTTCAGTATCTACAGGGGGGCTATAAGAAGAAGGGGCCAGAAGCTTTAGTGGGATTTGTTGTCACAGGACAAGGGGAGATTAGGAGTTTCAAATTAGAGTGGGGGAGATTTAGATTGGAGATAAGGAAAAAGTTTTTTGTAATAACAGTAGTGAAGCACTGGCGCAGGTTGCCTGCAGAGGTGTTGGATACCCCATCCCTGGAGACATCCAAGGTCAGGATGGACAGGGCTCTGAGCAACCTGGTCTAGCTGTAGGTGTCTCTGTTCATTACTTAGGAGTTGGACTGGATGACCTTTAAGGGTCCCTTCCAACTCAAATGATTCTATGATGATTCTATGAAATTTGCAGCATATATTGTTCCATTGCAAATACTTTCATTCTTAAATAGGAAAAAAAAATGAATTTATTATTTTTCAAAGAAAAAGTAACAAAAATCATCTTCCTTTTTTTTCCTGCTTTAGTGGAGAATTTGATCCATTGGCTTATTAAGAGTGCCTGTGCTATATGTTTATTTCTTTGTTTGCAGAAGTAAGCATATTTGTTTTTGGAAGAAAGTTCCTTTAAGGAAACAAAAAATCTCCAGTTAGGAACTTTTCATTTGTTTTGAAGTTGGTCTGAAAGCAAGTTTTTCTCCCATGGAGAGCGGGCAGTTTCATGTTGTTGTCCTTTGCTATGCATTTCTTCTGCTTGGTAACCATTTCAATGATGGAAAGGCAGTATAGTTATAGCTGTATGGAAGATAGGAATTACACGGGTTCCTAGGTCTGCTTCAAAGAGCAACACGTGTTACTGTGTGGGCAGGTGGGCTGCAGTGTTTGATACAGGTTGGTTTCTCATGCAGGGTAGCATTCCACAAGTTTTCAGTTTGAGCTAGTAAGTTAGTTCAAAAATTTCCCAGTTAACTTCTGTTGGTAAGAATTTATTGCCTTGTCTTAAATTCATGTCCAGATTAGGAATCTGACTTACCTCAGCCTTTAGACCTGACCAACATTAAAAACATGCTTAAGTGTTCTCACTCACAGTCCCTGTATTGGAAACGTGAGAGACTAACCAAGAAAACATAGAATAGATGATGCATATAGTTCTATAGCACAGAATTGCAAGAGGCTGAGTCTATTAATAGTTTTAGTCATATTGCTGATAACTCACCTTTTATAACTAGTAGTGAAAATATCACTGATTATTGACCTGACTTTCCTCTAACGTTCCAAGCAAGATGATATTTAGGCAACTCTCCAAGCAGAATTTTCTATCTTTAATGCTTTCAAAGCATTAAAGAAATGGTGGGAAGGGAAATGCTCTGTTAAATGAACTGTTAGGCAGAACATAATAGATACAGCAGTAATATTGTGATGTTTCTTTGTTTTGTTTTGTTTTTTTGCATATAATCAGCATTCCTTGCTAAAAGGCTAGATTTGTCATCTACTGATTGCATGCTAATCTCAATTTGCTTTATTAACTTCAGAGAGATCACATTGTTTTGCAGATATTTGAGGCAACTATGTGACGAGACTGCAAAGTGGCATAAACTTCGTATGCCAAAATGGGAACTGTATTTTTGGAAAGTTGTTCTCACACTGATATTTTTTTTAATGCAGTCTTACAAAATGTTTAATATTACTTAGACAAGACTGAGAACTTAAACTGAGATTATAACTACCATGCAAAAAGGATGTCTTGCATCTTTTTTATTTACTTGTAACGAGTACCTTCAAAATCAACATCTACCAAACCTCAACTTTTAGGATACCTGCAATGACTTATTGTAGTAGTTGTCATTATAAATAAATATATATAAAGTTTCTGTGTACTTCCTCTTTAGCCCGTCTTTTGAGCAGACAGATATGGAATTTACCAAGGACTTCATGGAACAGAACCCTTGAAGATTTCCTAATCTTGTCTGATCACTAGAGGAGATCAGACAGAGAAAGTAGTAGGCTAGAGTAAGGTCTACGTAATGCATTTCTGTATCTGGAATTGTATTAGGAAAAAAAAAATCAGTCAAAGTATATTCGATGAATTCCCCAATCCATGATTTTAACTGTTGTGTCAGCATGGTATTTTCTAAAATGAAGTGATCAAAGGGAAACATATGATATCAATATGGAAACTGTGTTCCTCTGGTGTCTGTAGTACACGTATATTTGAGACACTCTATTAGTGACTGCCCTATAAATTTTATATATGTCTAGGACAGTCATTCCATTTCAGTTAAGTATTCTTTTCAAAGGCACTGCATGCAGAAATGTGTTTCCATTATCCTACTGCCTATTTTGAGAGGAATTTGTCCCTTCATGTGTATGTCCAATTCTTTTGGCTATAAGAAAGACCAAAAGTCAGAAGAGAAAGACAACACACAGTTGTGCTCTGCCTTCTGTTTACAGAAGTCACCTCCTATCAGAGTGAAAGTTTAGCTTCTTGACTTGCTTTTCGTTTCTACAGTTTTTGTTTCTTTTGTAATTAAAAACAGTAGTTTGTCCAATAGTTTACCTGAAGACAAAGCATCCACAATGGCCCTTTCATATAGTTTCCGTGGTCTCTGTTGGAATTTGGAGTGGGCAATAGAAAATATTCTCCTTCTGGTGGGAAAGAATAAAGAGATGCTGCTGTAGTCATTTACTTTGGATCTCCCTGAATGTTATTCTTTCTTTTTTTCCATCTTCTCCCTCCTGTTTCTTCCTCCTGATTTTGTCAAAGAAAGTGCAGTGCATTGATTTGGTACAATTAACTCAGGAAAAGACTCCATAGATTTTTCTTTCATTACTGGAGAGTACGTATGGTAAACTTCATTGATGAAAACTTCCTAGTTTTATGATATATTTATTTGTATTTATATATGCTTATTTTAACATTTACATATATTTGTGAGAATTGAATCTTAAATTTTTACAGATGTTCCACCGACAAGTCAAGGTGTGGATCACAAGCAGGTACAGAGAGAACTAGGCGATGTGGTGCTACATCTGCACAACCCTACTATCCTTTCTTCCTCCTCAATTGAAGTTCATTGGACAGTAAGTATAAATCCACATCATGAAAGTGGTTACATGCATTGCTGAAGTGTACTGTTTGACCACTGTGGAGTCACTCTTCAAGAAGCTGTGTAGTTTTTAAATAACTGCCAGTGTTTTTCTCTGGAATGAGTACTACTTGGGCTTTGTTTTTATACTTCATTGAACTTTGTCCCATTTTCACCATTTCTTGTCTCCATAGAGAATGTTGTTTATAATATGGTGAGAGTTCCCAAGTCCTCCTCTGGATACTAAAGCACTGATCTTAAGCCTTCTTAGGTTAAATCACTTGAAGCTTTTGCCCTGCTTTCAGTAGGAAGTGTATTATTCCCCTAATGAGATAATGTGGATACTTCCCCATCTGTCAGACACCAGTGGAGGGAAATACAGCGTAATTGTCTTTGAAAGTGTTATTTACATCCTACGTATGTGCTGAGAAACACACCCAAACCAAAATTGCCTCATCTGAATTTACTCTTCTTCCCCACAGTGCTATGAACGCATGTAGTACAAGTAGAAGAGGCATAAATAACAATTCTGAGATGTTCTGTTGGTGTTGCTCTGATAGAAGGAAACAGGAAGTTGGTCATGTGAAGAGTATAACAGGGAAATGAGAGTGAGGAAACAGTAGTGTAGAAGTCCTGAAGCAAGGGAAAGGAAAACATATGTGAAAAAAATCAAGTAGGTTTGGAGCCTCAGTGAATGAAAAATTATAAATCTCTTGCTATGGGAGACATTTGGCGATGAAGAGGTAGAAATGAAGAGAAAGAACAATATGGGAAATTAAAAGTAACAAATAACAAGAAAATAAAATGCAATTAAAAGAAGACCAGTTTTAAAATAGAATGCAGAATGAAGAAGAAAATGGGGGGAAGTTAAACTGGTGCAGGATTTTATCAAATGGAATTGAGCTTTGAAGTCTTTACAGATCTTCCATCTGAACAAGTCAACATATTGGCAGTCAGAGCACAGGCTCTGGCAGAACGTTTTGAGCAAGAACAAAGACGTTTTGACTCTGTAGAAGAGCCTTAGCCCAGTGGAGTCCTGGTCTATTACCAGGGCTCCTCGGTGCTACAAGGTAGTATCTGCTGTGTTGCATCCACTTACCTGCGGTAAGGCCACCTGCACTATGCAGTTTCCTCTTTAACTAATAATGTTAAAACATCCTTGAGGCTCCTAGCACAATTTTGTTTGGCCTTTACTTACAGAACAACCTTTTCAAGGCAGCCAGTTTTTTTGTCAGTTTCTTGGGTGGCCTGTGGCTTCTCTGCAATTTTAAAAGTAAGCATTACTTCAATTTTAGCTAACACATGCATTCTTCATGTGATTATTAAAAATGAAACTTTTGGGGGGGAGTAAAATAGCAAGCAAACAGCTTTATTATATCACTATGTGAGATTTTTGAAAATAAGGAAAATCTAGTGTACCTTTCTAAAGGTTTCTTATTGTTGTATTTGGACTTTGATATTCATCAGAAATTGAAACTTGTTAACACTGCACAGGAGATCACTTCTGCAAGATAACTTTCTGCTGTGGTTACAGCCAAACACATTGAATCCTGTCCTAATTTACATTAAGGTTTCTTGTGCCGTACATGAAGAATAAAATGGCCTTAGTTTAAATCAGCTGGGACCATATTATTTTGATCTGTTTTTCTAAGTCTCGTCCTTATTACCATATTGATTTTGTAAGCTTCTTAAGAGTCCTCTTAAAACAGCCTCTTCCCTCCAGCAGAGGAGCCCCCTGCTGAGTCAGTGAACGCTGAGGAAGTGCTTGGGCAAATCTGCCCTTCAACAGCCTCCAGCCTCATCACAGCAATGCAGATAGTGCCAATTGGCTGCCCTTTTAAATCACTTACTCCAGAAGGAAGCATGCAGGAAGCAGTGCTCATTTCCTGAATTCTGAGAGGCTTCACACCTCAGGAGAGCTGGCACACTTGGTGCCTGATCTGTGTTCATCAGAGCCATTGATCCCCTGCCCTGGTCCTCCTCCCTGCCCCATTCTGCAGAGCAGATTTGCATGGGCAGAGTCTGTGCTGAGCTCCCCTGACTCCGCTCAGCCTCTCCATGGATATTAAGGTGGTTCATTTCACAGAGCAAGGGTGTGTTATACAACTCTGCTATCCCCCTTTAATGCCTCCATAAATCCACCAAAACTGGTGCCGTTCTACCAGCATCAATATTAATGCCCTTTTGAATCAGGCCTGTACTTTGCTGTAATTCAAGAAGCCTGTATCAGGTTCAGCATTGTTTATTTTGAATAAAATAAATGGATAGACCAAGGACTAATGTTGCAGACAACATTCACAGTTCCTATTTATTAAACAATGCATTGTGTGTTGTAATGGGTGTTTTCCTGCTGTTTTTCCAGGTGGACCAGCAATCCCAGTATATTCAAGGATATAAAATCCTGTACCGGCCAACACCAGCATCCTATGGAGAGTCAGAATGGTTAATTTTTGAAGTGAGAACTCCAACCAAAAACAGCGTTATCATTCCAGAGCTGAAGAAAGGTGTAAACTACGAAATCAAGGCCCGCCCTTTTTTTAATGAGTTTCAAGGAGCAGATAGTGAAGTGAAATTTGCAAAAACCCTGGAAGAAGGCAAGTAGGAGCCAGACTGTCTTCATCTTTCCTTTTTGAAGTAGTATTCTGGCCTGCTTTTCTCTGATATGTTCGTTATTTGATTTTGTTTGAAGTGTGTGCTGTTTGAGAACAGCAGTCTGCAGCAGAGGAGACTGTGTTGGACTGATCATTAAGTGAATTGTTTGGTGACATCGAAGTAAATATTCAGAACCATGTGTGAGAGACAGAGAGAGAGAAGGATGTGCAAAACCCTCCTCCAACACACAATGGGAAATGTGCTTTTTATCTTCACTGCAGTGTGCACTCCTCCCTGCTGAGTTCATGGTCTGGTCACAAGTGACTTCTGTCAGATTCAAGCACTTACTAATCACTATCTTGAGTAGATAGCAGACACCACAGAAATCATCAAAGCGCTGTAGCTGAGGGAATGGAAACCACATTCTTAGAAGGCTTTTATATCTGCATCAATCAGTAATACAAAATGAAAAGATGAATGAGGGCAACAGATATAGTGGACTAAATTATGTATTTCCATCTCAAACGCATGCTAAAAAGAGAAGGTTCATATAGCTGTTTCTTTTGTTGTAGCTCATCTGGTAGTTCAGGCATAATAAGTATGCAACGTGGCCGGTGCTTCAGAATAGGGATTTCAGTGTCTCTGCTGGGATGTCATATCTTTTCCCTTATCTCTTCACTACCTGGTACTACAGTGTAGCTCTTGTTTACTTCTGTGGGTGGTTCAAGAGGTGTGCTTAATTGCATTCGTCCCAAGCATCATCTAAGCATACTGTTTTTAGAAAGACTATTTAAAATGCAAAATAGAAATCTGTGAAGTGTAGCACATTCAAGTCCTGATTTTACTAAGGTTTGTATTGCTCACTATTTTTCACATAGTAGAGCAGCTGAGGTTTAACATTCTGTTAGGGTCAGTTTACAGACTTCATTTTTTAATGATGTTGATTGGGGATAAGATGCTTTGAAACCAATTCAAGAATTCTGTGCTCAGGACTGTGCTGTTCAGGTAATGGGTATCTGAGTTTGGGGAGTCTGGTGGCCTGCCTGACTTTTCCTCTCTTACAGAGACACCACAGCAGAAATTAGGAGCCTGCCTGTAGGTTCACATAACTTACATTGTTTATCATTTTAATTTGTGGGCAAGAATTGCACTTAACAAAGGCTGGGGAGTAAAATAATACATTTGTGAAGCCCAGAAACCAGTTTTCCTTTAAAAAGAAAAGAAAAAACCTTCAGTGTTGCATTTGACAAATTTAACCATTTGATTTTTCTCCCCAAACAAACAGCGCCCAGTGCTCCACCTCAGAGTGTTTCAGTAACTAAAAACGATGGGAATGGGACTGCAATTGTAGTCACATGGCAGCCACCCCCTGAGGATAACCAGAACGGAATGGTTCAAGAATATAAGGTAATGCGCGCATATATCCCCTGGCAAAGTGTTGGCTGGTTTATAGTGGTTAAGTTGTTCGTGGATGCTTGGCTCCATCTACTGGGTAAAGTTAGAGCACATGGTATGGAAAATGATTTCTTCGAAGAATCAACTCCGTATGTAGTAATTCTGTCTAAATGGTAGAAAGCAATTAAAGCAGCCTCTATAAATCAAAACAAAAGGTCAACACTCATAATTAAAACAACTGCATTCTTGCCTTTGTTATAAATTGAGAAATGCATAGGCAAGCTGAGAGGGAACCCTACCTGTTAGAGAACCATTTTGTCACTCAAAGATACTGGCGGCGATAATAAATATAAACAGGCTTAAGGAGTTGAAAAGCTCAATAATTAACAGTGTTAAGATGTGAGGAATTTATTTGTAACTGAGTAGTCAAATAGAAAACTTTTAAGTAAAGAATGTTCTTCTATAATACTAAATATAATAAGTGTATAGAAGTTTTCTTGTATTTTTCACAAAAAAGCTCTCTTTAAGCTATATAATTTTTTAAAAATTGCGAGTTCATTATATTTATTTGATGTTCATTTATCAACATACACAGTATTTATTTTCAGTTCAAATTGTTTCGAGATAATTTACATTGCAAATTAACTGAAGCTTATTTTTCCTAAGCAGGCTACAGACACTTTAAATATTTAGTTGCGTATATCAAGTAAACGTTTAATAGCCACTGAGTGGCAGGATCATCTGTCTTGGTTCCTTTTTCAGGTAAAACACTGTGGTACAGACATGTGTCCCTTGCCTTCAAAACTCATTTGGCTATTTTGTTTTCCCTTAGAATTAATGGAAAAGGGAAGAGATCACTGCACTTCATGGTAAATTTAGAATAATGAAACATTAGAACTTGGTAAAGTGGTAGAAATAAAAACGAGTTTGTGAATTAGTTTCAGTTGTATAATGTCATTTGAAAAAAAAAAAAAACAATTGCAAAATTATTGATGGAAATCACTCTTCTAGTTCATTAAATAAAATAACCTGCATTAGAAGAATGTTAAGAGTGTAAGGACAAAACAATAAAATTCAGGAAATTCATGTGTGAGTTGATATAATACCTAACATACCTCCTAGCATTCAGAGGTAACAAGCTCTCTGGTGTTGGAGCAAACTGTTTTGTAGTGCTTCTGGAGCAGTAGGTGGCACACTGGCACATTTCTCCTACATTTATTGTCTGAGTGCCCCTATTTTCCTTTGTGTTTTTCACCACGGACAGAAAACAGACACAATGAATATACATGTAGTTGTTATTTGACCTGTATGTAGTTACTATTTTTTTCTAAAAACGTGGAAAAAAATGTGATCTATATTTAAGAACTTGTAATGAAAAAAAATCTTGTAAAATTTTCTTTTTGTCTCGCATTTTTCCCCTAACAATGGGTATGCATGTTGGGGAGGGGGAATTTTTCAGTTTTCTCAGCACCTTGGTTTAACGCTAGAGTGTACCTACTTAATTAAAAGATAAAATGTGGTTAAAGAAAGATACCATCTTAACTGGAGAAATGCCAGTATTGCACACAAAAAGCCAGAAATCAAACCATAGCAGAGATCATTCCTAGCATGAAGTTAGAAATTCTCATTATACTATTTTTTTCTTCACTGATGTGTCTGTTATAGTGTGAATTCCTCTCTGCTTCATAACATTCTGGAAATGAGTTTTCACTTGCCTGTTTAGATATACAACCAAATATAGTACTGACAAGTACTGAACAACCTGATGTTTAACTTACCTTTCCCAATTTGCAAATTTACCCATTTATTTGAGCACCTAAGAATAAAACATTTTTACAAATAAGTAGTGAATAGTTGCAAGTACATCGTATGTTATTTTTGTTATTTACATATATACTACTGTACAAGTGTACTATTGTAGCAATTTCTGTGAAAATGACACATCAAAATGCAGACTTAATTTTTTTGTTCCTCACTTTATTAAGTTCTTATTTAAATAATAGCATTTTCTTAGACCATCCTTCAGAATTTAAGAACAGTGTTACTAATATTTATACCTTCTTCTGACTGAAATAGTCTGTATTTAATATCTGAATATAAAAAAGAGTCTCTTCTGTTCTCTTTCTGTGCTCTGACCCACTTTACAGAAGCAGTTCTCTATGTGCCGTGTTGGGATTCTATTTCAAAGGGGCTTAAAATACATTTCAGATCCTCACAGTGTCCCACTAGCCTTTTTTCAAACCTTGGCATTCGGAGAATGAAAAAGGGTCTTAGAGTGTCCTGATGGTGAAGTAAAGTTTACAGTATCCAGGCAAAACGGACTCTATGGAAAGTGCCCTAGCAATTGTTCTCCAAGTGAAACTCTAGCTCACTCACCTGACAATCTCAACAACAGCAGAACTGCACAAGGGATTAAGAACAGCTATCTGGGTAGTAAATCTTTTAAGAGCTCCATATGTCAAAAGCACGATCTTCCCTCCTATGTACAGTCAGCACAGGTTCAGAAATGCTGACATTCCCAGGAGAACTTGCTTCTCTACAAATGAAGTACTGAATTTAACTAAAATATTGAGTATTCAATGTAGAGCAATATAACTGTGGAAAAGGAGTAGGAAAGAAAGCAACACAGCTTTATCATTTTCTTAGCAGATCTAAATTAGCTGCTATTTTACTTTTGATAGCAGTTGAGTGTTCAACCATTCTCTTAAAAGCATTTGCCACACAAATAATGCAGTTTCCCAGTCACGTAAAATGTCTGAATATAATGCATTTCTAAAATGGCAAATTAAAGTTTTTAGATTTGTGTCCTAATTTCAATCAAAAAATGAAATTTGACATGATCCCATTGTCTCTCAGTAGAAGATAGTATATTACTTAATCCTCATCTCTTACTGCCATTTGTTCTTTAAAAAGGTAACATTTTTATTCCAGCATGGTATAAGTTCTCTTCTGTTGTCATGAAGAAAAACTTGCTCTTGCACTTGAGTGAATAAAGCCTTGCTTGATGAATGATTCCTTAACAAGAGAATTGCAAACTCATTTATCTGAATGCTCTTACTTTGTTGTTTACATGAATTATTTTTGGTCAAGGGGTTTCTCTTACTTGTTACACGTTACTAATGCTTTTGGCTTTATTAGCATTGTTGTTGTAGATTGAATGATTTGGGATGAACCCATCAAATAATGCTAGTATTTGGAGCTGCTCTTTGGAACAAGAAATAACTTTTCAGTGTTCAGAATGCCTAGGACAGTGATCTGTGACTTCAGATTTTAAAACAGTGACAGATTCTAAATCTCATCCAGCAGAAGGAAATGTGTCAGCCTTCCTTCTAAAGATCCTTCACTGTTTAATTTTGAATGTTTATACGTACAATACACTTACTTCCCTGCAGGTTTGGTGCCTTGGCAATGAAAGTCGATACCATATAAACAAGACGGTAGATGGTTCCACCTTTTCTGTAGTCATACCCTCCCTAGTTCCAGGTATTCGATACAGCGTGGAAGTGGCAGCAAGTACTGGAGCAGGACCTGGAGTGAAAAGTGATCCCCAGTTTATCCAGTTAGGTAAGCCTGCTGGTAATCCCATCTATTGGTTTCAATCATTTTTGTTTGCTTTTGTCCTTTATGGCATCAGAAATACTTTCAGGTCAAATGAAATAGATAATGTTACCTGATCTCTGCAATGGCAGGATATAGCATTTCTGGTTTTAAACTTGTCTTGGAACTGCATTCTTAAGATAGGAGTATACCAACATAAATGTTTGGTTCTTCACATTCAGCATTGTTTCTTGGTTGCTGATTTTTTCGAAGTGAAATTTCAAGCTTAAGAATGGTGTAATAAAATATGTAGAGAAGTATGAATCATTAAATGTTGGCTCACTTTAGTTCAGAGAGGTGATTTGTATTGATCAGAATCTCTCTTTATTGATGCAAAAAAAAATGAGTTTGCTAACATTAGGAGAAATAAATATCAGCTGTGTCTGAAAGCTCCCCAGTAGAGGAACAAGAGATACCAGGTGACTTACAATTATCTTGACTTCGTAACTTCATTTATACTAAACATCCTTCTGTCATAAATGCACATCAAGGACATTGCTTTTGGATGTGCCTGGGAGAAATGCTTCTTTCCTGTTGATTCACTGAAGAGCATTTAAAGTAACTTAGGTATAGTCATATGCTGCTTTACCCGCCTGTATCAGACTACCTTATCATTACAGTATATAGTTTATATATGATCACAAACAAAGCTCATCTTTTGTTCTGGACTTCATATCCATTTCTATCTTTGTATCATTAGTAGACCTTCCCTGTTATTTGACTTTCTGTATTTAAAAAAACCATAAATATTGCATGTGAAAACAGGACTGAACAAGTAATGTATTTGCTGTAAACTTGCACGTACAAGGGCTGCTCTGAAAGTAATCCAACATCAGAGGTGGATGTTGGTGGTATGGCAGTAGAGGTTGAACCTTCCCACCAATATTCCATTACATTTTGTTGCCATGCGACAGAAGGCAGCAGAGAGGGAGTCTGACAAAATGGCGTCTGACATGGGTGTGCAGATGAAGCAAAGGTGTGTCACTGAATCCTTCCAAGCAGAAAAAATGGCACCTACTGACATTCACAGACACTTGCTGGATGCTTTTGGAGACCAAGTAGTGGATGTGAGCACAGTGAGGCAATGGGTGGTATGTTTCAACACTATGACTGTGACATTGGGTCACCTCCACTGGTGCAGATTTTTGCGAACACAGCATGCAGGCTCTTATTCACCACTGGTGAAAATGCATAGCTAATGGTGCTGACTATGTCAAAAAATAGTGTTTTGTAGCTGAGAATTTGCTCTACCAAATAATGTTATTGTACTTTTTTAGCTGCTGTAGTTTCTGTGGAAATAAATAGGACACATTGCTTTCAGAGTGATCTACATGTACTTCCCTAACTATTCTCTTTAATTTGTTTGGCTTACACGGGCAGGTGATTAATAGAGATTTTAAGACAAAATTCCACATGGTTTATGTAATATTCTATTAGTATGTCCAAAAAAAGTCGTAGTGATTTGCTAGATTGTGCTTCTCTGCAGCTAGTTTTCCATTCAAATTTAAGTTTGTTCTATACACCTTAGATTTTGAAAATCTAAGATTAATGAGTGTAAATTAAGAGGGTAGACTAGAATTTCAAAGCCAAGCACTTCATAGCCATATTTTTTTTCCTTTTCTCTGATGATAAGTAAATGTTAAATGAAGGTGAACTTTATAATACAACTTAACTACTTTGGAGTTTTGGTAAGTGGAAAAAGAAATGAATGGCATTCTGTCAGGGTAAGATTTTTGCCTGCTTTTCTGATGCTGGGCTTTACTGATACTGTGTTAGAAAGCATGAAGCAATCACCCATCTCAGAGGATGTTCAAATGCAGGAATGAGCTTTTAGACTGCTAAAAGCCATGTATTTCCCAGTGGTTGGGGTTTGATTTCATATTTTTTATTGCTTGCTTCTAATTAAGTGGCATAGCCAAAACTACATAGTAAAAAATGCTATAATTTGATTTTTACCGTTTCATGACAAAGATCTGGAAAGAAGAGACTTTGGGTGATCCGTGTCATTAAAAACAATACAAAGAAATACCTAGACAGTTCTACAATCCTTTAGACAACTGTGGGAGGCTGCTGAAAATTAGTACTTAAATTTAAGAGTACTCCTCTTTATTTAGTTTAGATCAAGCTAAAATCCTTAAAGGCATGTGAATGGCTCCAGTTTACTTAACACTACATTGTGGAAAGGGAATACAAGTTCTCTTACAATTCCTGCAAAGACTTACATTCTTAGCTGTTGGATGCACTCCCAGCAGGGGCGTGGAGCAGACACTGCAGTTCTTAGTAGCTCTTCTGAAGATAAAAAATTAATTTGTTGATGTCATCTGTTGGCACCTTTTACCAGCAATAAATTACATGGTTACAGTGAGAGGGAAGTGAAGCCAGAGAGAGGGAGGAAAGAGGGCCAAAGATACTCCTTTTAGAAGGTTTGAAAGAGTCCCGACTCCCTGTACCTACATGGTCTGGGAACTGCGTGTTTGCCTCTGACAGCTTTAAGTTCCTACATTTTTCATTGATCACAACTATTCCTTCTGGAAGTCTTTTCCTGATATTTGAATTAGTACAATAGCTTTGTTTGTTTGTTTGTTTTGGAACTATGAATTCACTGTGCAGAAAAGCAATATACTGTGTGATTTAGATATTGGCTTACTTTTTTTGAAGAACTTTCCATTAAAATCAAATGTCCAACTCCTTATATTGCACTTCTCTTACAAAAACATGGGTCTGAATTGTGTCTGGCTTTGGAATGTCCAAAGAAGAGATTTAATGTGAGACTTTTTTTCCCCAGTGTAACCTACTCTCTTGCACACCAAACTCATTTTTGAGGCTGTGCAGTGTGCAGGTTGCTCACCAGTTTGTGACTGTGAGCGATGGCTGGGCAGATTTCATCCAGGTGTGTGACAGGAGGAAGCTTCGCCTTTCAGAGGCCGCCTTCCTGAACAAGAGGGGAGGATGGGAGAAATTGGATTCTCTGAGAGCTGAGGTGTGCAATCACAATACTATGCATCAGCTGAGCTGTGATAAGTGACCTTGTGCACGCACTTAACCTGTTACAAAGACAGGTACAAATTGTAAGCGCAGAGCTCTTTCATTTTCCATGTCTCTGCTGATGTGAAGCAACTCACTGAGCTGCAGTGCCACTGACTTGAGTGCCACCTGGGAAAAGCCAACAGTATACTTCCTTGTTATTCAAAAATTGTCTTCTGGTATTTAAAATCATGAAGTCGGCTGAAAAATCATGTGTCTCCCTAAAACACCCTCCTTGGTTGCCATTAAATTTTCCTTAGAGTTTTTGAATGGCCTTTTAAAGCTTTCTGTGGATTTCCAAGGCCTGGAAAATCATTTTTTGTTTGTTTGAGAAGTTGATATTTTACATAATGAAAAAGAAATAGCTTTGCCACTAAGGAAAAAAACGTGTACTTCATATCCACAGCTCACTGTAATCCTTGTGTTTTTCATACTGTGCTGTGAAGAAAAAAAAAATCATACAGAAAAATTTGATAGAATATTTTTATTGTCACAACATGTAATTTCAGCACATGGATTAAAAAATTCCTTGTACAGGAATATGAGAATCATCAGATCAAAGTGATCTCTAGCCAAATGTCTGTCCAGTGATGTGATACCACCTATGACAGTGGCAACCTTGCCTATGCTGCCATTGTGGAACTAGATGATCTTCAAGGTCCTTTCCATCCCAAGCCATTCTATGATTCTATGACCCTCTAATAGCTCTGTCATATAACACATACTAGTTTGCAGGTAAGTCATGAAAAGGGAACGTACTGCAACATATTTTGTTTAGGGTACCAGTTCTGAGAGACCTCACACCGGTTAATATGACTCAGAAATGCATAATCTCTATAATGTGTTTTGCACTTATTTATTGAGATATATGTAGAATTTTTGTAAATACTGAGTACGTTATTCAACTAGTGGATATCTCAGTGTACAATGGAAGTCTCACTGAATCATTATTCTAATTGTTTTGTTTAGGGGTATTATTCTGTGAGCCCTTCAAGTACTTCTGGAGTGGTAGTTGCATAGTGGATTTTGTTGATATTGCCCTTGATAAAAAGGGACTTCTTTCTCCTCACAGCAAGTCCTTCCCAACCAACTTTTGGTTGCCTCCTCACAAGCTGTGTGCTGTAGAACTGATTTGCAAAAATGGTATTTTTCCAATTTTAGAAATATGCATGACTAGAGAGGAGACAAAATAGCATATTCTTAATCTGGTTGTATTTTACCATGTAACTTTCATATTGCACCACACCACATGTGTTTGAGGAAACATCAGACATCACGTTGCAGAATCCAAGTGTTTTGCTGGTTTTGAGTTGCACGAATTACCAATGCCCACAAAAATGGTATCTTTGTATTTCCTGTTTGTACATTTTGTATACTAAATGAGACAGATGTATTGGCAAGTACCATGCTATATGTTGTACACATACAGGGCAAAATTGAGGCTGCCTGCACACCTGTGAACCTGGAATTTCCTGTCTTTTTAAATCTTCACCATTCCAATCTTAATTCTATGTCAATAATCTGTTAGGCATTTGATGACTTAAACATTGATTTTTACATTATTTACGTGAATATTTTACATAAAGAATTAAAATTCACAGTTCTATTTGATGCGAATCGTAATGAGTTTTCACTGAAGTCTTAAACTTGGAGCTTCGGTACAGTTAGAATCATAGAGCATGTGAGCAATAGCCAAATCAGCATGCTCTGTGAGGTTCTTATCTCAAGGCAGAAGAAAAGGGGATGAGTCAGTGTGATAATATGCTGGTTTCAGGGAGTTATGGGGTCAGCCTGCTCCAACAACTCTGAGGCTTTCTAAAGTACATTATAAGCTGTGGCTGCTGCTCTGACGGTAAGATGCACTTTGCCTTACAATCTTCACGTTCACTTATTATTTTGGCATGTTTCCCTGAGGAGTGCAAGCAGGAACAGGAATGTTGATTATGAGCCATTTATATCTCAGTCAAAGCTTCCAGAAATTTCTTACGATGAAGAAAAAGTACTTTTTTCATTCAAGCGTTTTTTTTCCAGACTGATCTCACGTGGATGTGTGGCAGAATGAAGATGCCTTTCTCAAAGAAAGGCTTCCAAGACATTGTATATTAGTAATGGCAAGTTCACTAGATTTTCTTTTCCTCACTATGTATTTAGCTTGCTTTCTATTTTTAAATCATAAGAGGAGTACATGGATCAAATGTCACCCTTCCATCTTCTTTTCTGTTGTGTTGTATATATGAATATACATGTACACATACTCATTTTTCTTGTCAACATGTATGTAAATATATACCAGTTAATTCAGTGAAAGGTCACTAGCAGTCTACGTATATACTGTGTAATGTAAGCCTGGTTTCTTAACAGCAAATATATTATGTTGTTGTTGTTATGCTTGCAATGGCTAGTAAAATAATACCGTGAAATGATTCTTAATTAAAAATTAGAACAATAAGTGTTCAAAGAGATTCTTCATTATTTTGTAATCTTCAGATATGCATTGACTGAGCAATGCAAAATGTTTGTATATAAAAGTACCGTCCTTCTGTATGGTTGTATTATTGATATGTTTTTAAAAGATTCTCATTCAGCTTTTAAGTTTTTGATTATTTTCTGGATATATTGTTTTAAATATATATATTAAAAGGATTAGAGAAAAACATTTATCAATCTTCTAAATATATTCAGAGACATAAGTTATCTGGAAATATTTTTTTCTATTCCATTAAGAAGTACAAGGTGGAGTAGCTTTTTAAAGATACAGAAATAGTAGGGTCACTCACTTTGCAAACAGACTGGTGATGCAAGTTTTCATATCTTAATATGGTCTCAGCTGCAAAGAGACAAAAGATGAGAAATAGAGTGACAGTTTTAATTCATTAGTCACAGTATACTTTATATGTTTAAGCCCATCTGGCCACTTGTGTGGAACTTCACTTGGCTGTCTCTGTAAAATCTGATGCAACCCATCTTAACCTTGCACAAATAGGCATGAAATCTATAAACCCAGCAGACACAAAGGGTGTATTAGTAAGAAAAGAATAAGTCTGCTTGGTGAACTTTCAGACTAGCCAGTACACTTAGGACAGAAGATAAAGGGACTGGAAATATGAAATAAAATTTCCAATAAGGTAGCCATCAAAGGCAGTGATGATTCCTTGGCCAGATACGTATACTTTTTGTGTTGCAATTTGTTATTTTGTTTAGGCTTATTTTGGAACAATACAAAATGTGTCACCATAGTATAATCTGTTCTCTTCTTAGTCCTTAGAGAAAATGTGATGATTTCTAAGTGAAGTCTTTGTATCATACGTAGTTTGTATTATTTGTAACAGTACCTTTCACCTTAAAACACTAATCTCTATTTCAGTGTATGATGTTACTACCCATAGTAAAAGAAAAAAAAATCCTGCTGGGTTTACACAAGAATAAAAATGGGTATTTCAAAGACAGCTTGGAATGTGTAAAGCAATATCCGCTCTGACTAAAGGTTTCAAATTCTTGCCCTCACCCTGTGCAGTAATGAAATTTCCAGTAAGAACTCACTGTAGTGGTAAAAAAAAAAAAAAAAATCAGGAAGACAGTATTTTATCTTTGAGTAGCTTCATTACAGTTAGCATTGTTCAGTAACTGAATATTTTTACTAACATTCCTAGAAGGTTCTTGCAAAAGTACAATACAGAAAAAGAACAAAAGACTGTTTATTGGTGGTGCTTTCACTAAAGGAAAAAAAAAAGTGGAAAAAATACACATTCGTTATTTTAAGATGGGAATTTTAGGGGTAAACAGTATTTGAAGAAGGCAGCATGTTCAGTAACAAGAATGCTTGACTATTTTTAACAATTCAGAACTCCTTTTTAGTCATCCTTGAGCCTTTTCACCCATGTTAAGTGGGCAGAACTGGTTATTTTGTACTTTTACTTCTTTATGCAGTCTTAAATATTCAGTCTTTTTTAATCGAAGTCAAAGTGGGAGCCTACAAAGAGTATACTAGACTGTGTAATATGATATTTAAGTCATCTGTCAGTAACTGCTAAATTAAAATGTATCCTTCAACATCAGCATCAGGTGAACGTTTTTGGAATTTGTCATTCTTTTGTGACTTTCAGTTATGAGAATGTATGCATGTGTAGCTGACTTCTGCACTTTCACAGAGCCCTAAGAACACACTAAGATTATTTTGTACTTGAGCTTTCTTCTGTGTTTTTTTCTGACTTCTTGAATAATTTTCTGAAACTGTTTTTGGTTTGCTAAAGTGAAGAAAAAAAAAAAAAAGCCAGTGGCCTGATTTTAGCAATCATTACAAACAAAAGCCAGTAGAGTTGGAGAAATGTGTCTTATACTGAAAACAGGTATTTCAGCCTAGACCTATAAAAAGAGATTTTGATGAGGAATCTTAAGCATATTGCCTTGATGAACTGGATGCAGTTCTGTCAGTTCTTTTCATGTTGCCTTTTACAGTTGCTCATTCAGATTAACTAGAGATTTGGGATGTCCTTCTTTTTCAGATTCTCATGGAAATCCTGTGTCTTCAGAAGATCAAGTCAGTTTAGCCCAGCAGATCTCTGATGTAGTAAAACAGCCTGCCTTTATTGCTGGAATTGGTGCGGCCTGTTGGATTATCCTCATGGTCTTCAGCATCTGGTTATATCGGCACAGGAAGAAGCGAAATGGACTCACTAGTACTTACGCTGGTATCAGAAAAGGTGCCATACTATGTTTCAATCTCCAAGCTGCTGAATGCCTCTTTACTGGCTATTTATCATCAGTCTCTTGCTCTTTTAAGACTTCATGCAGGAATTATCAAATTATGTCAGTATTTTCAGGAAGTTTGAATCAGCAGCTTATATAGACAGCACTATTATTGATGCAGTGTGTTGACTTGACTTTAACTTCACTTTAAAGTATGAGCATTTAGCAGAATACCTAGATTAGCTTTACATAAGGGTACTTGTTCAAGTGAGGAAAGTACAAGATGGATTTAAGTTTGGGAGCTTCCAGTACGTCCTTACTACCTGACTCTCTGAACCATCTGAAAAGGAAGCAACTGGATGGTCGCTCATTGTCCCTCTTATTCAGTCTTTTGCTTACTTCTAAGAATACTAACAGTGGTGTCAATTACAGCGATGCTTCTGGTGTGTGTACTTGAATTTCTTTATATTCCTGGGAATGTGGTGAAACCGCTGTTTGTGAAAGCACAACAGTACATAATACTTTCCAGGACTCTTTCATAAATGCTCTCAAGGGACCCTTCTCTGGGACTGAATTCTGGGGCTATCAAACCTTGCATCTGCGTTCAGTTACAAGGATAGCAGTGGGACTAACTTTAAAGCATTCTTCATTTTCATGTTATCAATACCTTTTATGTCAGATTGTTGGGCAAGCAGTGCTTTACGCTGTACTCCATGACAAACAAAACTAGAATATCTATCTGAAAGATCTTTTGGAATAAAAAATCTCTCCTGTTACAATAATCTTTTGATTAAGCCCTGAAGGTAAAGCTGAATTCAGTACGATACACTTCATTGCATCTCATAGCAATACCTTGTAGGCACCATAAATTCTGGAATGAATTAGAAAATGGAAGATTCTACTTTTGATGGAAGAGTGAGATTTTGTTTCAATATTTGGCCATCGAAAGATAGACCTAGGCTTCAAAGGTGCACACATCTTAGTGGGTGAAAGATGTCATGCAACTGCATTCTTTAGTCACTTTAAACTGAATGAGTGATGGATGAGACAGGCAAATATAACACAAATGTTTTTAACATTTAGTAGTAGTATGTTGCTATGAAAAAGAAGCAGTGTTAAAATTAGAAACTGAGTGAATGGGAACCTGAAAAATGTTTTGGAGTGATGCAGCGCTCAGGTGTTCTCCATGCTTTTAAAATATCAATGCTTTGGGTAGCCTTTAGGCAAAGTGGTTTTATTGGAGTTGTCAAAGTCCCTGTGACCACAGGGATCAGGGACAAATTTAATTTTGTTCTTCTAGGTTTTCTTAGATAAGACAGACCCCAACACTCTGCTGTACTGGCCTGCTCTGTTTTGTTTTACTAATAGCATGCTGCCATACTGCCTTTCTACAGTTCTATCAAACTAACATCACTGTGCTTTCAGCAGTACCTATGATTAAGCAAAAGGCATACAATTTGTTCTAAAAAATGATCACTTTAATGACATCAACTATTGTTCGAAACAGCTGTGTTGTTCAATATTTTTTTAAAAAATACCTTTTGTGTAATTTGATGGAGATTTTTATAAAAACGCATGCCAAAAACTAGGGTATACATCTCCATTATCAAGTATTCCTCAAGAAAAAAGCCATCCTCAATGAAATATAAATTGCAAAGTA